>NC_060157.1:10656478-10699491 GCF_021292245.1 Micropterus dolomieu
CTTCCCCCCCCCCCCCCCCCCCGTATGTCTCACACTCTCTCCTCTTTCCATATCTACTTTTCCTCACCCTCTTCTTCTTCCCTCTCCCTGCATTCCTCCCATCATGGGGCTGACAGACACTCGTCATCAGCAGGTACTCTGGCGGCCCAGATGGATCAGGTTTCCTGCTTGCCAGGAGATTGTGCTGCATGTGCATTTTTATGGCTTAGTGCTGCACAGTTGGAGGTTTTCTCTGGTGTGCTACCATGTCAGATAACCATTAAGACAGGCACGGCCTCCTCAGATAGCTTAAGACAAGCTCCACTGGCTTTTCATAATATCCAAACACTTTTTTTGTGCCTTGTGTTTTCCTTTTGTATGACATTTGCACTCAAACCACAACCTATGTAGTTGTACTTGATTATGAAGTGAATAGTTTCAACATTTAAAGATTTAAATTTGTTTCAAATAAATTTAAATGAAGTGAAAAATTATTTCAGTTATGCTCGGAGGGGAACAGAGGCACTTTTGAATCTGAATGGTTTTTCTGTCAGATAGTCAGAAAAAAAGTGGTAGAGAAATTCATCAGGTTTTTCTATATTATATTATCATATTATGTGCTGCACATGAATTAATTAACCAATTAAGTACATTTACTCAAGTGCTGTACTTAAGTACACATTTGAGGTACTTGAGTATTTCCATTCCCTGCTACTACAGTATATACACAAAAATCTGACTTTTACGCCAACTTTAGTTATTAATTACTTTACAGATGAAGATGTTTACATAGAAAACACTTAAATGAATGTATAACATAATATATGATGCACACAAACAATCACTTTTGCTCTACTTACTATGTTAATATACTTTTAAATGGATACAGTATGTGTGTGTGTCCCTGCTCTCCTAATCTCTGTTTAATTATGATTTACAGCTACTTGTCCTTTAAATGGGTTGTGATCTCATCCCAGACAACCTTCAGACTAACGATAATCTGTCTAGTGTTTGTTTTGTCTTGAAGTGATGTTATTAATTTAGTTTTGTGCGTCTGTCTCCCTGCAGATGTGGATGAGTGCTCAGAAGGCAACGGCGGATGCCAACAGATTTGTGTCAATATGATGGGCAGCTATGAGTGCCGCTGCCGAGAAGGATTCCTCCTGAGTGACAACCAGCACACCTGTATCCAAAGGCCTAAAGGTTAATCATGCGCACATGCGCACACACACACACACACACACACACACACACACACACACACACACACACACAATAGCATCCCCTCAACTGTTGTTGAGGGGATGGTGCGTTTGACTTTTGGTTAGATTTGACCATACGTGTTGAAGCTCATTACTTTAAGTAACATTAGAATGATAATGAAGCTTTATGTAACATACAAATGTTCAGGTCCAGGCATTTTTTAATATAATGGGTTGTGCAGATTGAGAATAGGATCTGTCCTAACAGGCCTGAATGAAAGGTGAGCAAAGTTAAGTGTCTCCAGTCTAAGGCGGGGTGGGGGTGGGGGTGGGGGGGATAAATCTCTTTTTGTTTTCTTCCTACCCTTTTAAATTGAACCAATCTAGTGCTTGGCAGCATTTTAAGGTATCAGTGGTTTAAGAGTGTCCCGTGGGGGTCTGTGAGCAGAGAAAACAATTAAAGGTGTAGCCTGGAGCAGACACACCTCTTGTTTATAGAGCATTCCTGGATAGAGACGTGACAGGAGAAGGTACAGAGCCAACCTGCTCTGAGGCTTACTCATCAGACACAGGAGCACTGTGGACATTTATAACGTCACAGCTGTATTTAAAGCTGTCAGGAAAATATCTCTGCTATGCACAGTGTCTTGTAGCTGTTTTCTTTATAGTGGCTAAATTTTACAAGACTATGAACAGCACAGTGGTTCAGATTGACTCTTGTTTGTTAAAACAACCTACAATACTGAATTTTGAATGTGTTTAAACAATAATGATACTACAGCATATTTAATAAATACTAATAAAACTGTTTCTGGACATATTTGTGGAAACCGTCAGAGTAAGGCCTGTGGGTGGGTGTTTCCCATGGCAACCCATGGTTGAGTGACAGCAGAGAACTGGTGTTGCTAGGAGACAGACTGTCAATGTCCATGGTGAGCTACTGATGAGCATTTTAAAATCCTACAAATTTTCCCTTCTTCAGTAAGCCCACATAGTGTAAGCTATATGTTGGCTAACTGTTACTGATTTCAGCTGTCTGTTCCTTTTTATAACATTAAAAAAGCAAGCCAGGAGAACTACCTGCCACTTGGAAAGTTTATGGTGTGTTACAGTTGTACAGGAAAGACGGAATTTCCGGGTTCCCAGTCGGATAGTTCAACTGGAGCCACCCCTAAAGTCGGATTCCCGACTCGGAAATTTGGGAGAACAACACCAACCCCGACCTCAAAATCCAAGATGGCTGCTACCGGAATCAGCAGTAGTGGAAGCTGTAGTAATATACTGTTTATCACACTTCTGTCTGATTTGTGTCATACACACAGTCCTGTCCAACTTATGGACATGACATGTTGCTACAGTGTTTGTATGTGCAAAATACCACATAATGTGTTGTTATCAGCTGATATTGCCAGAGGCATCAATCTTGGTTTTCCAATTTATCATAATCCAACTTAATCTGTTGTTGTACTGAAACGCTGTCAACTTGGGTGTGACATCATTCCCAGCTCCAACCTCTGACTTTTGAGGTAAATTAAACGCACCATTAGAGCAGTTAGCGTACCTTGCTAACGTTAGCACTGCAGCCCTCTAGACATGTTATTTCACCAGCTGCTGAGTCATCGGCAGCTCCTGCACACTCAGCTTATCACTTGTTAATGGTGGGGTTTGTGGTTATAGCAAATTACCAGAGTGTCAAAACCTTTGACCACCGTACATTACTCTGTAGTTTAAATCACAACGGAGTCAAGTCAATTTTACTTATATAGCCCATTATCACAAATTTCCCTCATGTGCTTAACAATCCATATAGCATACACCCTCTGTCGTCAGACTTTCAATTACAGACTAATATACAGAGGCTTGGTCTGACATAGGAAATGTTCAAATCACAGGTGGAACTAAGCATTTGATAACAACATCAGCTCCCAGCTGGTTAATTACCTACCGTTGGAATTGAAATTCTATGCCAAACTATTTTAAGTGCTCGCCCACACAGATGTTCAACCAATCAAGTTACATTACTGACATTACTGGAGAACACTAATGTAACACTAATAAATAAAACCGTAGTGTTTTTCTTTTTGGTAATTACAATTTTGACCAAATAAGTTTCAAAACAAACACAAACCACTAAATTCTTAGCAAATCTGAATTTTAATTTTAGTTTGAGACTTTTGGCTGCTGGTGATTTAGGTCACTGGGTTTTTTGACTGAATATAAATATCCTTGATTTTGTTACTTATGGTGCTTTGTGTGGTGCTGTTGCTCTGCTCGTCATTTGTCACAATGTTCAATACTTCTGTTCTTTGTTTGGTAGATTTCTCCAAAAGTCAGAAAAGCAACATTAAAAAGGATGAACAGCTGTTATCGCTATCACAAAACACGTTTATTCAAGGAGTAAATTATCCAGCTGTCTACAGATTTCTTAGCTCTGCCAGTTTTGGGGTTGGGACTGTGTTACAGATTTTTTTTGCTTTCCGGGGTTTGCAGCACTCCTCATTCAGAAAGCCCTGACAGCATGTCCAGCAGGATCCAAGTGTCTCTTCATCTCTGCCCTCCTCATCTCTCCTCTGTCTTTTGTGAGATAACTTCTCGTGCTGGGAGTCATTAGACTGTGATGTTCCTAAGTCCCCTGGATGGTGAACCGAGGTTCTTGGAAGTATAGTTTATGAGATCTGTCTGGCCTAGTGAACTGTCAATGTTTACATTTCATAAACGCAGTGTTATTTGAGTGGAGGCAAAAGCTGGATCATGTGTTTCAAAGCACTACTACTATAGCAATGCTGTCAGAAGCGGACTGTGAACAGAGATCCAGTCTTGCCAAGCTCCCCCTGTCTCTCTTTCACTTCCTCTCTCATCTTTCTGTCTTGATAAAATGCCTTCAGTTCCTGTCGATATTCCATTTTCATATAAATGTTGTTTTTATTGCTTCCAGATGAGACCCATTTGGATCAAGAGATTAAAGCTGCCATAAATCTACAAACTTCCTTCACTCATCTGTCATTGTTTCATTATTTTTGAAAGACTAACAGAGAGAACAACTACTCATCTGCTTATTATTACTGCTCTTATTACAACAATGTGGGTCTGAAGAAAATGGAAGTAGTGAGAAAGTGGCCCGCCGCGTTATTGGACAATAACCCTGCAGAATTTTTGCAAAAATAACTTTCCTCGCTAACTGAAAAATTATACGCAAGTGGCTCAGGGAAAAAGAAAATCATTACAAAAATTAAAACTGATCTAATCTCCCAGCCCATTCGGCTTAAATGCAACCCTCCATCCATTCTGCTGAGGCTCCTTTTCAAGAGCAAAGCCTGGGGTGCAGTTTGTTCATGAGCTTTATTGTTCTCATTAAAAAGACATCAGCTTTCCATTTCTTTCATTAATGGGTCAGGTGTTCCCTGGGCAACTTCTGTGAGTCTTTCTGGGGACAGTGGAGAGCTGGTCACTGCAGTGTATGGCGCTAACAGTCTGTTTCCCCTGCTGGTAGGAAGCCCTTGTTAGCAGTGAACCTGTGCCAATTAGGCAGCAGGGGTCTGCCAGCCTCTCAGCTAATGACAAGGCTGCTGCTGGCCTGTCTCTATTAGTCCTGCCCCCCTGAACAGGAATAACTCCGGCCAAATGAAGGCTCCATCGTCTAGCTGGACAAAATGTAACAGTTCATTTATTCCCCGCAAACATTTCTCCCAGTCAAGAAATGAAGCCTTTGAAAGGCCAGCCAAGGTGCTTAGTGGTTGATAGGAATGCCGTTTAGGTCAAGAAGGGTTCCACTGCTTTATGTTTGATTTATTGTCTCTTTCATATAGGAGGGACGTACTATATGTGCGTGAGACGGGATCCAGCACTTTGGAATTCTGGAATTTTTAGGCTCAACCCACACATCCATAATTTTAGTCTTGGGCATTTCTGAATATCCGGTAGGGCAATTACCTTAAGTGTGCACTGATGGGCTGTTTTGTAAGTCACATATAGAAATGTTTGCATTCATTCCCATTGTCTTCAGTTCAAAATACACAAAATATGATTATATGATTTGCAAGACCACTCATCAGTGTGTGGCTGTACAACTGAAGAAGTGAGATGTAGAGAGATGAAACTTTTAACAAGAAGTCGAGAAGTCACTCTGCCACTCAATATGGCAGTGTGACTGGCATTGAGTGGAATGCTGTGGGATAGTAGAAAGGTGTCTGATGATTGCATTCCTGAGTCTGAAGCTCATTGCAGAGAAGGATTCGATTACATGAGCCCCGGGGCTTTACTGCCACTTTATGCTGCTGGAAGAAATCTGTTAATAGGCCACCGTACTCAAGTCTCCAACGTGCACAAACAAATTAAACATAGATTAACAGCAAGCAAGGTTTGCAGTCACAAAGGAAAGCTATCAAAGTGCAATATATATCTTTGTTTCACTTTATTGGAAATGTTTGTTCACTTTAATGTCACCGTTTTAGAAAGAACCATTTTTTTCATATTAGTCTCATTGTTTTTGTCACCTAACTGTGGATACAAGCTCTTTTTCTCCTCAGTAGGCCTTGTCTTTCAAGGAAATGTTTACATTGTCAATGAGAACCTCTTCCTGTGTTTACAGTTTTCATTAGCTTACCAAATAGGTTGTTGCCCCTTGTGCAGCAAATCTCTTCTCTGTCTCTCGCACTTTAAAATATGAACATGATGGACATAATCAAACAAACACACACACACACGCGCACGCACACACACACACACGCAACTTTTCAATTTAATCCTGCTGGAGGCACATTCAGACATGTTCTGTAAAGGCATTCAGATACAGACCGTGGCATGCTGACTCCAGGATATGTGTTTTCTGTGCTGGCCTGAACTGCAGCAGTGCAAGGAATTTTCCAATAAATGTGATCAAATCCATAATAAATGGTCGCATCATATAATCAGTTAGTTATGCAATCCAGCCATGACATTCCTTCTGTATGAAATCAGGCACACAGCCATTGAACCCTGTTTTGTTGTTGTTTTTTCTTATCGTAAATGGATAAAAATAACCTTCTTTCTTGCAGTGTAATATTCATTTAGCAGACTGTTATTGAATGTTTTAATTTCATGAAGTAACGCTCTGCTAAAGACCCAGTTTCCATTGTTCCAATGATGCGGTGTTTAATGTTGAAAAGTCAAATATATTAACAATTAATATATTAACTATTTGTATTTCGAAAGAAAAATTTATGGGTTGTTCATATCTTGTGCTGTGTGGTTGTCCCACTGTGCAGGAGCCGACACGGTTGCCCCTGTTGGTTCTCAGCAGGCCTGCCTGCCTGCCTGTCTGTGCATTTGCCACAGAACTGTTTTTACAAGTGTAGAAGTCGCTGCTCCATTGCTCTGCAGCCCAACCGTATAACCAGGCTCTTTTTCTATTCTAGGGAAGTTGAGTGAAGGGAACGCCTCATGCTCCCATTGCTATCTATTAAATCTCTTCCGTTAGTCCAGCAGCAGAGACTAAGACAAACGGAACACTTTCCTGACCCTCTTGTCTTTTTCTGTCCACCCCTCGCCTGTCCTCCTCTCTCTCTCTTTCTGTGTCTCCCTCTGTCTCTTTTCTAAATTATCTTCCCTCTTTGTCCAGACTTTACCAAGCCCTGTGCCCCACCCCTTCACCCCCCACCCTTAAACAAATATACATCAGTGGCTTGGACTTCAGCAAATGTTGGCTGCCTTGCCACTGAATTCTCCATACCTCATTTGAGACGGGCATCCCTTTTGCTCGTGGGTTTGTTGAAGGCCATCTCTAAACCGGCCAGCCCAGCATGCTGCTGCAGACTGCCTGAGTGCCAGTGGGGTTTTTCCACTAAAACACTTGGCTGTCATGGCTTTAACCAGTGGGCCAGACTGAGCTCTGCAGACACAGATGTCTTCTTCAGCTGCCTTTCCCTTTGATTTTGGAAAGAATGTAGCTCTGTAATAACATATTGTATATCATACCTTTTGTATCTCTTTATTAAAGAAAGCTTTGCTGTAATCTGCCGCTGTGTTGGGAGGATGCCTGGCTCCTTTGGGACTGCACAGTGAGGTGACCTTGATAGAATGAGAGGAGGAGTGAAGGGGAGAGTGGCACATCCCCAGCAGGTGCTGCACAACTGTCTGTGACACAGATGGGCAGACGCAACATGCATACATTATGCAAATACACCTGTGTGTCAATGCATATACATACATTAATACAAGTATGCACACCTGCACACACTTTTGTATACCATTGCCCTTACACACACTGCAGCAGAAATCCAAAAGATTCTCAAGAGCCTTTCATAAGCATATCTAGTACTCACTTAAAGTATACCTCAAGTGTTCACCAGCTTAGATTGATTTGAAAACCATGCTTGGCTTGTTGGGACATAGGGTAACAGTATGTGCTTTGTTTCAATCTCAGGAGCACCATGTACTAATAAAAGTTGTACATTAAGCACTTTGGCAGTGACATGTATCTGTCCAGAATGCCTTCTGCTGCCTTTTCTATTCTCCAGTTGTTAATGCTTTCAGTGGCTGCTCTCTGAGAAAAGGGAGTGAAATGAGCAGCCTCAACAAGGCCTTTGGGAGCTGGAGAAAATCAGCGCTCGCACAACAGACCAAACGGTAGCACTTGGATGCAATCTCTCTGCTCTCTCTATGAACGGAGTTACTTCTCTGACCCGGCTGGCTGCCCCATTGCTCTGTCTGACCATCTGTGTCGCAGCTCTGCCCAACCCAATCCGGTTCAGCTCCTTTCCCATTCTCCTTTTCATACACTGACATTTTTATCCTCCTGTTAAAACTTTTAAGGGCCCATTATCTAAGAGGAAGGAATGCTGCTTTAATAGTGTGGTGGCTCCATGCTTAGGCCCCTTCTTTTCAGTTTGTAACCAACCAACACTAGCTAGCTGCTTAATGTTCTCCAGCCAGCGTCGAGCAGAGAGGGGACCGTCTCCCCTCTGAGACGTATGACAGCAGCTCAGCACGGACCATGAGCCCTCTTTTCACTTCCCCAAGCACTCAGAGCAGACTATAAACCCTTGGCATGCCTTCCACTACTTCAGCCCCATTGTTTCAGTCTCTCCACTACATGGTTTTCAGGTTTAAGAGGTCGCTTGCAGTGCTGTGGTGAAGAACTTGTGGCCTCCTTGGATCTTTTGTCCGCGGATCACAGGAGTTGGCATCTTAGCCATAGCACCCATGTTAACTTTTCTTTTGCGTAGTTCCGCATGTCATGTTAAAACTCTTCCCTGCTGTTGAAAGTTTACTGTTATTTGTTTTCTAGGTAGGCAGGTGTTTGCTTAAAGCTCCTGTGCATAACACGTGGTCCAACAGAATCCTTTTTTCTTATATGATAGGCATGTTTTACTGTGTCTGTTTCAGTAGATTTTGCCATGTAGTAAGTGGTTCCGAGAGTTCTGAGAAACAGCCTGTTGATTCTTAGCTCACAAGCTATAGAGTTTACATTGCCAGCCACTGGCTTAGATGATGATTTGACCTCCAATCAATCTCTCCACACAGCTAACCGTTCAGACCGATTTGCCCACAGGGGTTGCCATCATCAGTAAATCCTTCATTTTCTTTTTTTTCTGTTGTACTGCCCTGTCGGTTTTCAGAAAAGCAGCTGTGTGGTGTAACCTGCACTTAATGCCGTGTCCTGCAAGCACTGCGGCCGATCTCACATATTAAGTTGAAGTTCCACTGACTCAATGAGAGACAAATTGATTCTGTTTCAAGAGATCGAAATGTAATATACTCTGGTAACTTTATCCCAGAGGATCTTGCTGTTGTTACTTTAGATAAGAATAGGAGCAGTCAGCACTGGATATTAAGCATGCTCTACAAGATCTTAGCTGGTCACAACCATTTTGACTAATACTAAACAAGGCTAGTGTGTCTGCCTGCCATTTTCTTAAAGTCCTGGATTCTCAATCAACTTCTTGATTGAGAAAATACATTTTCTGCCAGAGTAAAAACTGTTTTGGTTATTTCACATGAGAGATTTTTGTTTTTCTTATTTTCACTACGCTGCTCGCGGCTCACTGGTTAGAAGTGGGATAAATCAAACCTGAACAACAGCCCTGATGAAGCTGATTAGCTGAGTTTTCAACTGTTAAACTCTGATAAATAATAAGTAAAGATTTTTTTTAATCGTTGTGTTTGATTGTTTGTCTTAAGTCTTATACACTTATTTAGTCATGGATATTTAATGTTACAGAGAAGTACTTCAGATTTGATGCCAAGTTTTCAGGGACTTTAATGATTATTTTCTGGCAACAAATGCATCCCGTCACCAGGCATGTAATTAAATACTCTAGAAAGGTAATTACTGTTCAATCATTGCAATAATTTGATATTTGGATCTATGAAAGCAGGGGTTCTCAACCTTTTATAACTGAAGGCCCATTTCTGATTGTTAAAAAATTTCCAAGGACCTCCTTCCCAAATAAATGAGGGGGAAAAATTACATGACAAAGGAATAAACTGGGCTGTGACAGGATTTCACCACATTCAACAAACTGTGCTTTCAGCACAGCATCACTGCCTGCCATTATGAATCCAGATTGAATGTATTCAGGGTCGTGTTTCCTCACCAAACGCTTTGGAGCTTTAACTGGTGCAGGGTTGTTTCTCACTTTTTAATTTCAAAAACTATCCATTTTGTGTCACTGCATTCAAGGAAACATTAGCTTGCTAACAGTGGTAAAAACACGCTGGTCCCTACCTGATGGTGTGTCACGATGGCCTTGTGATATTCAAACTTTAACTGGTCATTGAAATAATGCGCCCTCATTTTCTTTCTTTCTGAGAGTTAGATGAGAAGATCAACGCCACTCTAACATCTGTACATTAAATATTAGAACTTTGCTTTGCAAGAGGACTGAAACAGGGGGAAACGGCTATGTGTTCAAAGGGAACAAAATCAGCCTACCAGCACCTCAAACCTCACTAATGAACATACAATATTAACACAAAGTGTTGTTTTTTGCAAGGTTTTGTGTGGATTAATCAAACTACATCTTTATGCTAGGCTAAATTGGTATGGTGTCAATCATTTTATCTAATCTTCAGCAAGAAAGCAATTAAATGTATTGGTGCAGAGGTCACGACCTGTCCTGAGAGGATAAAGTTGTGGCTCCTTTGCAGAGGGAACACTCCCACTTGTGTTCTTGTTTAATTGCAGTGTTCCCTTTTTACCGTAAGTGCAGTGGTTTTGATGACGCCTGTCTGTGTTGAGCTGTGAAAATCCAAATCCACTCTGGTCAGTCCCTCTGTAGCTATTTGACTCCTTTTCAATTATTTGGACTCAATTTCCTGTCCAGTTCTCTGCCTTTAAAGTGATTTGTGATAGAGTTTCTTCATATAGAGGCACATATGATCCATTTTTTAAAATTTATGTCTCCCCTTCACTTTTCTATCAACCTCCTATATGAAGGAGGTTTTTCTTTCTGCTTCCCATCATTTAGTAATGATAAAAACTGAAGGCCTTTGGCAGCTACTTAGAGGGAACGGCACACTTTCGATGATAACTGGGCATGGCTTGGAGAAAAGGGCCATTGTGTCAACACTTTGGCTTTTATTAGCCCTCAGAAAGATGAAGGCCCAGGTTCTGGCCCCAGCCCGACATGTTATTGATGGATGGGTCTGTAGCACTTGGGCAGAGGGGGCTGCATAAAAATAAAGGGGGAGTGAAGTGAGTTTTCGGATGCATAATACAACCTTAGTAAATAATCTTCAGTCCATTGGGTTTACTTAGGTGGATATTCAATCCTCTGTTAAGTTCAAAGATGTCTGTTTCTTGCTCTGGCCTCAGATAGACACAAAGCCAAGGAAAGGGACCACTGAATTCCACATCCTATTTAAATATCCATGTGACTTGCTGTGAAATTTGCAGCACTTTACAGCAGCTACTCTGTTGATGCTCAGTCATGGTGACTTCACCCAGTACTGCCGTGTCTTTTTCTTTTCGCCTTCAGAGCATCAAGTGCCGGCCCAGTGTTTGTTCAGTGCTGAGCCTTTGTGTAGCAGGGAGGGCTGCTGCTGCAGTTAGTGTCTGATGGCTCAACCTGTCTGCAAGAATGACAAGAGCTCATGCAGGAAAGTCTGAGAGCATTGGATGACCTTGTGACACTTGTTGACAGACTTAAAGTGATGGAAAGTATTTAACTAGGAGATCAGAATTGTCTGTCACACTCTCATTGTCAGCTCCTTGAAGTAAAGAAAGAATGTAAATAGATTTTAGCCACGAGGGGAAATACATAAATGGGCAGGTTGAGTTCTTGGCAAAACATGTGGAAAACAAGAGGGCATAGTTAAAGGAGGTTATGGTGGCAGGAGTTAAACTACATTAATAAGTAATTAAGGATAGAATTATGTGAAAACCCATTTCTGTCAAGCTGAGAGTGTTTTTTCCTCATAACCCTCGAGGCAGGAACATATGACAGCACACGGTTGTCAAGACCGACACACTACATTTGGACTTTAGAGAGCACAAGGTTACATTAGCTTTACTAGGTGTTGGCACTTACGCACACATATGCAAATGCTTACATTTATAGCAAAAAAGTTGGCTAATTAAGAAAGTGAGACCTCCAAACACCCTTCAGTGCCACAGCAGATTTAATGAGACATTAATGGAGATGTCTTCTTTCTCACTGCCTCCCTGTTCACCAGAAGAGAAGGAAAAGGAGGGAGATCTGTTTGGTTTTTAATGAGCCAGAGAGCTGGGGTTTGTCACTGTATCAGTAGCGGTGTCAGGGTTTCACAACGAATAAGTCCAATATCAGTCTTCTCCCGCAAAGGCAGTGGTGTTATTACAGTGCAGAGCACAGCACAGGGAGAATTGCATCCATTTGTGTAATAATTCATGACACGAGGGTCAAGTCATAGAAATTCATGCTAGGTGTCTGTTGTATCTCTTCATCAAGCATTTATATATCATACAGAAATTATGCATCTTTGGGTGCCAGGTTTAGTAAAGCTTTAATTTATGAATTTATGAAAGGCATTTTTTATTCTCAATATCTTCATTTTGTGTTTCTAGAGATTTGTCACATTCTTACTGAAGTGCTTCAATGTTGTTGACTCGTAAAAAAAAGTGCACTGACGCCCCTTTTTTGTGAAGTCCCTTTTGATCTTGGTCTCAGCAGGGAGAATTTAACCAAGGAGTTAATTTTTTTTCACAGTGTTCCTCCCCTCTTTTCTTTATGGCGGATTACCTCAATTAAAATTACAGGTCTACGGGATCAGCTCCTGCTGGGGGTTTTATCCTTTCTGTTGGCAGCCTCCTTTTTATAGCCTGAGCAGAGTGAGCATGTTCTAACAAGTGCTTGGATCATGCTGGGCATGTCAGTCACCAGCAGCAGGCATATATCTGACTGAGGGTCAGTATGTGTGACAGGCATTTTAACATTTTTACTCCTCTTACCAGCTGAGTGATATTTAATTTAAAACCAAACCATTCTTTGTACTGAATGGTTTTTAGTTATAAAAAACATGTTTAATGTGTGTGGCAGTTAAGAGGTATACTCTCTCTCCCGGTTTCCTTCACAGCGCAACCAGACGGCTCAAAGGAGGGACCCACCTGCATGGACAAGAATCACGGCTGCGCACACATCTGTAGGGAAACGCAGAAAGGTGCCATCTCCTGTGAGTGTCGACCTGGATTCCAGCTCACCCGTAACATGAAGGACTGCAAATGTAAGTCGTGTCAACCTCAAGCATACTTCCCACTCTGTGAAATACGTGCACACACACGCACGCACACACACACACACACACACACACACACACACACACACACACACACACACACACACATATCAGTAGGAGAATTTAGAGGCTCCTCATGAAAAGGTGATCGGGGTTGGAAAACTGACGATGATGGATAATTGCGCTCATTCCACAAATGCCTTTCAACAGATTTGAAGTAGGCCACTGGCATTTATGTTGCATTACCAAGCCATGACTAATTTCCTGTATAGTCCTTGTAAAGAAAAACATGTTTATCAAATAAGGAGTGATCATTTACACAACCAGGGCAAGTGTGGAGGTTACTCGAAGGGGACTGCTCTGATGGACAGCCCACACTTCCTGTTGCTGTGCAACGGAGATCATCCTGTCAGAGTTGGGGCCAGGGCTGATCGGGGATTTGTCTGTGTTTGGATAAGGATTGGAGAAGTGTTATTCTATAGTTTTTCTGTGACAGCCCAGGAAAAGGGCAAAAGGCGCTGGGATGGTAGGGTGCAGACAGGATGGCGGTGGAAGCCTTGGCTCACTTGTACTCTTTTTCACTCTGTCATCACAGGTGTGTTAAAAGTGCCAAGGTTAATGCTCCCTTCACCCGCCAGCACATTAATGTATTTGCAAAGACGCACACATGAACCTACTAATACCAAATCTCTTCCCATCACTTATTTGTAACTGACATGAGTCTTGTACTGTGTATGTAAGAAATGTCATACATTATAAATGTATTCACTTTCAGGTTTTTGCCCATTTTGCAGAATTATTATAATGCATTAAAATTAAGCTTGTAGGGTTAAGCTCTTATATAGAGTTACTTAGAATGAGTGAGTAAGACTAGCTCAAGGCTTCCTCATCGGGTCTGTTGGAGAGTTTAAAAAATGTGACCTCTCAGTTCCTCCACTACTCCAATTTAGTCACAAGGATAAAAACATTTAGTCTGGGAAGTAAAGAATGACTAGAGCTATGATAGTGACTAATGTAATTAAGGATTCATCAGTTGAAGTGGTGATTGTGTAAATCTAAGTCTAAATCTTCACATTATGGTGCACACAGTTTGACCTTAATCTGAAATGTTGAAAGATATCTAGAGGTCTCAGTGGTTTGTGTACATCTTTAGTAATGTGTGGCGATTTTCAGCATTTATTTTCCATGCTGTTAAAATGTTGAGACTGAGTTGTGAGTTTATTAATCCAGCTCTTTTGAGGAACTCTGAAAATAGGAAACTTGACGTACAGTATGTCTCCGTGAAGCTCTCTGCCAGAGAACTGAATGTTGTCTGAACTACCCTTATTTCTTGTCACCTCTCTGCTGTCAACTTTCAAAAAAAACAACAACTCAGCAACATCTAAAAAAATGTGTATTATCCTGTGTGTACAGTTTATGTTAACTATGTGCTCTTTGATAGTGACTTGTAACTATGGTAATGGCGGTTGCCAGCACATCTGCGAGGAGACAGACCACGGCCCTAAGTGTTCGTGCCATATGAAGTTCGTCCTGCACAGTGATGGAAAGACTTGTGTAGGTGAGTCATCTCACCCCAATACAACTACCAAGGGCAAGAAATAATGGCTGAGAAAATGTAGAACAACAAACAATTAACTCGGTGTGCAATTTCCGACAGCAAATGTAATTAATGTTTGAAATGAGTTTTATAGCGATTAAATGCAAGTTGAAATAAAGGCCATGTTACAGTATCTGTACGCCTGAGCCTTTTCTCTTGATCTGTGACATACAAGGACAAAAGGCTACCACCCACTGTGCTTTTCCCTTCTTCTTCAACTGCTGCTGCTCCAGTAACCTCTCTGTTCTTGCATCTGCTTTGGCTTCTCTTCTTCCTCCTCCTTCTCCTCCTCTTCTTCAATGAACACTGTGCAACAGCTCTCCCTATTCCTCTCTTGTCTTTGAGCCATGCAGTCAGACGCACACCTTCTATTAGCCCTTGGGTCAATTCCTCCGTTGCTTCCCATTGGGGATTAACTCACACACCTGACCTAACCTTCCACTGGCATTTATCAGTGTTTGCCTCAGTTGACTTAAGTTGAGTAAAAATCATTCAGCCACTCAAGCATATTGAACCGTTCTGAAGGGCAGCTTCCCATCAGATGGGACCTGCAGGTGCCGTACAGTCAAAGTACAGGTCGATATATATGTACGGACTGCGTTTTAGTCATGCAGAATTGCAAACATTTCAATGACAATCATGGAACATTAACTATAAAGTTAGTCAGGTGTAAATATGAGATTGACCATTACACTACGTGTAGCAGACAGGCCTTTATTTTATGCGGCTATTTACCCCGTGTTTAAAGTTGTTTAAAGTGTCATTAAAAGTTTTTGAATACAGTACAAACCCATTTAAACCAATTTAGCGTGCACTTTGCAATATTAGTAACATTGATTTGTAATGGGAGCTTCACTTAGTTGGACAGGACATATTTTTATTGTCTGGAAGACAAATATAGTCATAGAATATGAAACTCCGCCTGTAGAGCAGACTGGTGAGGTGGTTGCTTGGTTTGAGTGGCTGTTAGGTTTGAGAGCTTGGTTTGGGTAGCGGCTGATTAGCTCACTGTTTCTGGATCCCCTTTATTACCGCAGCCCTGATGAGAGCCAGACCTATGTCAAGGTCTGGTCAGCCACTCTGTCATTATTGCTGTAGCCTGCTAGGCCCGGGGGATGCCACAAAGTTGACCGCATCCAAATTATATGTCTTAGCCTGTCTTATTCCCTAGACAGAGCAAATGTACGTTTGGTGTGCCAGATTAGGAAGCAGTCAACCAGTTAAAATCTCTGATTTCCCCCTCTGAGTCTGGGGTTACAGAGGTGGAGGGAGGGCCGCTCTGTGGTCAACACGGGGGCGCGCCATCTCCCAGACACACTATTAGCTAATAAAACCTCAATAAAACAAACAATCTGCCAAATGAACCACTGACGGGAGAGTGAGTGACAAGAACGTTGGAAGACCTTCAGTAAGGCACCACTTCAGTGCACTAGGACTGTAACTATGTAGGATTTCCACCATAAGAAAATATATTTAAAAGCAAGGCATCATGAAACCGTGGTTGTTTTTTTATAACATTGCAACAGTGTACATTAATATTTGAAGTTTGTGTGCAAGGTTTTAACACAATAACCTTATTCCTCCGGCAATTTCTTTGTATTGTTTTTGTTTTGATAAATATGACTTGTTACAAGATACAAATGCTACCTCTGCTTTGAAGAAATACTTTTTTATTTATTTCAAAGCTTAAAACAAATGGTTTCTCTTGAAACCAAGAACTCATATTCTAATCCTGAATTAAGTATTAAACAGTCTTAAATGCCACAAACAAGATAAAAATGGCTTGCTGGGGTTGTTATATTTTTACTCACTGTCTGCATGGCACGTAGTGATAATTACTTTTCAGCCACTGCATTTGGAAATATTTAATGATGTATAGAGTGTTGTGGGTATCCATAGAAACCACACAAAGTGAAAATCCACTCCTGTTTAGCTTCACTATTGATTTGGAAACGTTGATGATTCATTGAGTCTCTGGATACTTCATCCAAAAGGAACACTGAGTATGATTACAAAACAGCTTTTCCCTTGTCAGTGGCTTTGTCGTTAGTCTGGTGGGCTCTTTCAGAATGCTGTAGCTTCACTGTTCAATCCATCTTGTGGGGTGTTTCATATGCTTTCTGCCACATTCTCATTCATTTTGTGGTGTCTCTCTGCACCCAGGCTTGGTCATGCATTTTGTAATAATACGCTACATGCTGCTCTGTTGGGAAGTGTTGGTTCTTTATCCTTCCTATCTCACCTCTGTTGATACTTTGCAGACTGTAGGTAGGAACTTTAGTGTCAGCAGGGCTTTTAAGGATGGCACACATGCACTGTTCTCTCTCTCATTCACACACACGAGCATACACACTCTTAGAGATATTTGTTCAATCGCCTGCTCAAACTTAAAAGTCAGATTATTGACAGAAACAGTCCTAACAAAATCAGGTTTATTTTGTGCATAAAATGTCTTTGTATGAAGTAAGTTCAGATATCAGAAAGGAGCAGCCATCATGTGGAAGCATTCACACTGTTAGCACAGCAAATCATAAACATTCACAAATAGCAGGCAGATGCAGACATGCTCAGGAGTTCAATCATCTGAGGAGTTGGCCACACTATGCCAGACACACACACACACACACACACACACACACACACACACACACACACACACACACACACAGGAAGAGAGCGAGATGTGCATTTTATAATACAAACAGAAAGCTAAACAAACAACCACACAAACATACAGTACATCCATGCATGACATGCATGTAAACACATGTATTCTACATGCATATGGCCCTAACAAACACACTGTGCTCTCATTTCGGGTGGTCTGTGCATCCATGCTGGCATATTCTGATGTATCTCACAGTGTTCACAGTGTGGGACATGATGGTCGAACTGTGGCAGTCAATGTGAACTCTGCATGTTTTGGGGTGTTGACCTGTTACTGCCAGAGTTGAACGTCTGCTCCCTCCTCTGGCACATCAGAATGAGCAATTCAGACAGTATATGCTTTAATTACAAGGATTGAAGTAATATAATAATTATAAATATACTGAGGAAATGTTGTTTGAAATATAACTGAAATAGTGTAGGGATAAACACTGTAGTTCTTTCTAAAATTTTAAAAACATCCCTCAAAAGGCCTTTTACCTTTTTCTGTTTTGTCGATGTGCTTAAAGGCCCAGTCCGTCACCCCAGCTGTATCATGAGTGTGGTATAGAGCTAAAAATACTGTAATAATGGGACTCACTTGGCAAATTAGGCTTGTAGAATTTGTTGAATTAAAAGTGCATCAATTAAAAGCCATGATTTGACATTAATTAGAGGTAAAAACAAAACCAGACAAATGCTGAAATTGTTTTTTAGTGACAGCACATAAATTTTACAGCTGGGCCACTGACAGTGCTTAGCGACTTGACATAACAGCCTAACAACATTAATTCTGAAATGATCTGACCGTAAAAGACAACATAAAAAGCAGACATGAATCTGGCTGTCCCTGTCTTTCAGCTTGCAGCACTAACCACCACTCTGTCGAGGCTCGCAGCGCTCATACTAACTAGCCAAAACCTCATCTCACACACAAACAACAAAACTGCACTTTGTCTGCAATGTGTGGATTATTTATTTGCATGACTGCATGTTGCGAGGTAACACTTTTGCCTTGAGATGTCACTCTTTCCATTTTAGACGAGAATCTGTCATCATCAGTTTGTTGTTAGTATCTGGATAATAATCACTGCTGTTTGATCAGTTGTTACCAGTTGTTGCCCAGTCTTTTCTTTTGCAACCACACAATGTCATTCTCTTATGTCATTATCGCCTCCTGTGGGCATAAATGGACATTTGTTTAATTCAATAGGGATGATCCCCTCTCGTCCATGCTATCCACCTTATTCCAAGCTCAATGAATTGTGGATGCAACCTACAGTTATTCCTGTTACTGAACTGATGTCTGCGAGAGATAGCGGTATGCTACAGGTGTCTTCTTTTTTGTTGGAGCTTTTTGGGAAATAAATGATGTGGTAACACAACCTGTCAGGGTAACCATAACCATACCATGTAGCTTCTACTACCTGAATGGAGGACAACCCGAAGAAATGACCTCAGGGAGCTGTAACAAACTAAGTTAGTTGAGCGTTAGCTTAAGTGTTACAGAGTTCAGGGACACATTGTGCTGTTTGCGGCTGCACCATCTGTCAAGCTAAAGTAACTTTGTGGTTTAAAAAACAATTTGTCCAACATAAACCAAAAATGAAAAGGGATTATTCCTGTCAGCAATGGTACAGTTTCCATCATCTACCAAAGGAAGACTAATCCAAAACAGCTGGCTTGTCTGCTGCTACTATGTCTACTATGTCTGCATTTAAAATACACATGGGTTTGTTACACTTCATTTCAGTGGCCGACTTGATTACTGTTGGTCGATTATCAATCCACTGTCAGTAACAGAATCAATTCAGCAAGCTAAATATGCTACTGTACATTACCAAAGGCAACTTGTTCATGTCTTCCACATATCCCTTGGTAGTAAAAGGCAGAGGTATGATCCCATTATCCACAGGTTGTGTTTCCACATAATTTATTTCGCAAAAAGCTCTAAGAAAAGACACCTGGAAGTCACGCCCATAATTCATGCAAGGTATCATGGGGCTGTAGGAGTAAGGTTGATATACAGTATACCACATCAGATTAGTTCTTGTCACATGGTCATGATTTATATATCACATGCATCAAATGCTGGGTGGTTCAAGTGAACAGAGAACTAAACTGGTGTTTTTACAATGTGTGCGTGTGTGTGGGTGTGCGCATGCATGCAGGGGAGAGGAGTGTCCAGCCCAAGGGAACCCCACAGCCGTTCCCCAATGGTAAATATGTGTTCCTCTGACTCCTCTCTCTGGGGGTCTGTGGGTGTGGGGAGTAGAGGAAGCTAACTTAGCAGACACTGATCAGGCCCTTCCCCTCCCCACAGGGGCATCATCCTTCTGACCCTTGACCTCTGACCCCCCCCCCTCCCCCCACCTTCCTGTTCCTTCTGTGAATGCCCTCTCAATAATAACCACTGCCCATGTCAAACCACACCTTTTTCCAAAACACAGCTGCAAACAGGGAGCCTCCGAATAGCAATATGACTTAGAGATATATTGAATCTAATATTGTCAAATAGAAAGATTTTTCTTATCAAAATCATCTTCCTGCTAGTAGTCAGTTTGACAGCATTGGAACTAAGTACATTTACTCAAGTACTGTACTTAAGTACAGTTTTGAGGTACTTAAGTATTTCCATTTCATGCTACTTTATACTCTACAACAATTCAGAGGCAAATATTGCACGATTTACACCACATCATTTATCTTAAAGCTGATTAAGACAAATATAATAGCAATAAATGACTAAAAATGACACCAGTGGCCCCCAACCTTTTTGGCGTATGACCCCTTACAATCAAGCACTCTACTTGGGGCACCTTGACACATTTTAGATAATTTAAATAATTGTTTGAGGACCAAAAAGAGGTGAAATTATCAAATTTTTCACAAAAAAAGACCAAACTCAAAGCCCATAAAACAGATCTTTTTTTTTTTTTAGTAACCCCACATCATTATCACAACCCCCTCAGTTTTATGTTATGACCCTCTGGAGGGACCCGACCCCTAGGTTGGGAACCACTCAACTGAACTACCTAACTGTAAAAGGCTAAGTATACATTGATTCATCAATATTAATCTAGTCTAGAGGTTTTTTTACTTGCTTTGAACTTACTTTACATGTGGCCTGTAATAAGTCTGTACATAAATAAGATTTTGAATGCAGGATTTTAGGATTTATCCACCAGAACTTTTAATTAAGTAAACGATCTGAATATTTCTTCCACCACTGCAGTTTGATTGATCTACTGAATAAGGATGCATTAGCATAAGTGCAAGTAGCCTTTGTTAAACATCCAAAACACCATCAATTTAACTGTGATGCCTTTTCAGACGCACACCAAAGACTCTGGTTTTATTTGTGTTTTGATATGACTGAAATGAGTGAAATTAAGCTTGCGCTGTTTCAAACACTCCGCCATGGTGTTCCTAAACTCCATCATCACGGCCTATTAGCTTTTGGAGAGGGAGCCAACAATGTGTCCTTGATTCAGGGCTGCTTACATACAAAAGATAAAACACAGAATCCCTCTAAACTTGCCTTTTCGTTTTCTTGTGTCCTAAAATGGTGAAAATAATCAGTTCGAGGGAATATATCCATGTTATTCCAGTCCAGTTTCTTCTTCTATTTTGTGGCCAAAAGTAATTTGTTTCACTACATTTGCAGTAAAATGAACAATGGAGCACATTTGGGGGTGAGTGAAGGAGAGAATTTACTAAAGAAACTTTTTGCATTTTGATAATATCACTGAAGCCCAATTTTCTGGATGAGCTGTGTTTTAGTATATATGGCAAAGATACCTGGAAAAATAAACTCATAAATGTACGAGTATCAAACCTTAAAACATCAAAGGGATTTACGATTTAATTATACCATGTAAGAGATTCAGGGAGGAGGCTTGTTCTCAGAGGAGTAGCCTGTTCAAGGTAAGAAATGCAGCAATAGTGTTTTAAGTTACTAGTTGTTACTACTGTATGTACACTGAGTTTCCCACATGCTACGATGTAACAGTCTGACCCATTTTAGGTTTAGATTTTGTGTCCTAGTTTCAGTTTTTTTCTCAGAAATAGAAACATTGGGCACAAGAGACACATTTTGCATCCTAATTTATCAAATTTATTCCTGATTTCCTGTATTCCTGTACCATACTGAAACCAGCTTTGTGGTACCTCTAGAGGACCTTAACAAACTGTTCTCAGTGGTTTTATTTTCTTATTGTGATGTTTACGTTATTGAGAGAGCATTCACTTCAGTGCTATAGTCCTTTTTCTTCTCCAGCTGCATGCTTGCTGTTTGGTCAAGAACACACAGTATTTTCTCTTTTTTGACCAAAGCTATTCTATTCCTTGTGATCAACACTCAAGGAACGTTTTGTGAATTTTGTCCACTCACTGTTAACGTATTTTGTTTGCAGTCGTCATAAATGGTTGATGGCTATGGGATTATTTTCCTATCTTTATTCAAGAGTGTGGTCTTTCAATTTGAGAGCATGATTAACCCTGCCCTGATCTGCTCTGCTTCTGCTCGGAATGTGTGTTTGAACTCCCATATATTGCTGCTTGCAGAGATTTGCTCTCAGATTTCTGCTCTGCTCTCAGATTTTTTTTGTGCAATTACACTGGAAAAATGCCCCAACTAATAGATTGCTAGGTGTAGTGTACCATATCTACCTCATTATTATTATTATTATTATTATTATTAGGTGACGTTGTTTTCTACTCCAGCACCCTGATGGGAGGCCGGTGATCTATACGGCTACTATTATACATTATTTAGCTATTATATTAAAAACTATAGGCATTGGTATATGTAATAACTGTCCTTTTATTCCAAAGTGTGTAAAGAAAGCAAGGGAAGTATTTAATAAAGCCGTGTAGGGCAGGAGTGGATGAAGCCGGTGTAGGAGTAACCTCCTGTACGGATCGCTCTAAGAAGTAAACAAGGCAGGGACTATTTTATTGGTCAACAATTGTACCTGGCATTCTATTGGTTGGGGAATTTTGACAGGGTTCAGAGAGCAGAGTAAATGTTTCACGGACAGAAGCAGGCTGGGTGTGAAGAGAATGGCTGAAGCTGGAGCGCAGAAAATCTCTGCAAGCAACAATATCCCTGAGTTCAAGCACACAGTTCGAGCAGAAGCAGAGCAGATCTAAGCGCAAGCAGGGGCTGTTGGAGTGCGGCAGAGTTTTGAGGGAGAGCATTACAAAGTCTGAACGTGAAATCAATAAATCATACTCTCAAATTGAAAGACTCTTGAATAAAGATAGGAAAATAATCCCATAGATGACAAGTTGCATTGAGGCTGCTTGTCAACAGTTATGATGTAAGTCAAGAAGTGCTGCAGCTAGAAACCCTGTGGCTTCTGTTAAACTATTATGTACACGGTCTGAGCTTCTCTGTATGAAACATATACTGTAGAGGCTCAGCATTAGACCAAACACCCTTCACATCACATTGGAACATTTACAAAAGTCTGCCCACTGTTACTGTAATTGCGGGTCCTAACATGGTTCTCTGTAGATGTGGCTGGTGTGCATCCAAAACACACAAACCCACACACATACCAGAGTGTGTGTCTCTCCCCTGTCTTCACAAAACCATAATGTCAGAAATATTTCTTTGCTCTCTTAACACATGATCATTACAGTTTGGTGAGATGGCTGCCTGACTAAGCATTTTGGAGGCATGTCCTGACACTGTCTTATCATCTTGTCTGCCAACTGTCTCTGCTCACACTTTGCAATTATGTGTACCCACAGCGCTATACTCTCAAACCTGGGTTGGGACTGTGGTAATAACTGGAGGCCCAACCTTACCCTCTGCCCAATACACCGTCATAAGGTCTCATTCTCCTGCAAAGGATCAAAGGCATAACCACTATGTTCTGCCAACTACAGAGAGTAGACAAAATAATGAAAACACCTCACAAAAAAGGATTTCAGCTCTGAACTATGTAACTTTTTTAACTGCTACTTGTGTCCACTGGCAATTATGTTGTAAATGCTAAAACGTTGCGTGTGACAGGAAGCAAGAGTCCTCAACCTGACTGAAGCGATCTCTATATAAAGTTAGCTAACATTAGCTACCTCAACCACCAATCATACCAGACCAAGTAAGGCTGTAAAATCCCTGTGTATTGATGTATAACAAAGGTGCATTTATTGATTATAAATTCAACTCTTCAATTATAATTGATTAAAAAATATTATTTATTCTTTCAAAATGTACATAATCAAGTCAAGTAATTTTTTTATTTATAAAGCCCAAACTGTATCGACAAAGGGAAGCAGTGGCCAGAGGTTGAAACCAATGGAGAGAGACTATACAGTAGGGTTTGAAGGGGGTCACAAATACTGCAAAGTTTTATAATAGGGATTGCAATATTTACTTAATTATTTTCAAGTGTTTTTCTTATTTATTATTAACCCCCCTGTGTTTTAATATGTACCTGAAATTTATCCAAGTATATTGATGCATCATGTTTCGCCTTTAGCAACAACATCCACTGAAGTGTTTTGAGCTGCTGTCAATGAAACAGCTATAAAATGTAAAATTACATCACTGTAAGCACCTGTTTTGCTTTGATACATAATTCCAGTCTACAGTTGAGCTTTTTATTTGGAGAAAGAGCTTTAGAAAGTTTCATTATGGCTGCTGCAGGCAGTGCAGTTTTAGATTTAAGTGAAGAGGATTAGGTGTTTCCCCAAAGGGATCCTGGTTCTCTATAAAAAAAACCCAGTGCAGCTGCATTCCTTCTTTAGTGCCACGTGTGAGGTGCCATCTCCTTGCCAGTGTGAAGACTTCGACTCGCCCAGCTTGGCTGGCTCCTTTTTTAGAAGAGCTGCCAGCCAGTATCCTACAGCCCATTAGAGAGAAGTGATGAGCTGTGTGGATGACCACTTGCCTTACAGCAAGTTAAAGTGATTGTTCCAGGTCGCAAAAGTGTTTTTTTATTTGTTTTCTGTTCAGAAGCGTGTGAGACTTTCTGTAAAGCTGCCAAAAACTATTAAGGCACACAACTGTCTCCCTTATGTGAGAACAAATTTCTCCTGTACTGTTGCTTAAAATGAAAGTCTCAGTGAAATTTGTCACTGTCTAGAGAAGAGACCTCCACTATCTTGTCTTGACTGACTACCTCCCTTTTTCAAATCAGTCAAGCCAACACAGGGACCAGGTAGCTGAAATTGCTTTTTTATCCCCAAAATGCCTGGAAGGTTTTGTCAAAACCAGGAAAAAGTGGTGGTTTTGTCCGTATCTGTCTGGAAGTCAAACCTCTGCCCTTGTGATCGAGGGGAGACAGATGCCCAATAGTACAAAGGACTTTTAGATGTTGTAATTCTCCTTGACCAAAGACAAGCAAACATGCACACACTTAGATAAAACATGTGAAGCCCTGTATTCAGCTGTGTGGGTTGTTATATTTCCTAATAATGACTGTCTCTTTTCATTATTCACAAGCATCTCCTCAATTCCCTCTCTGTTAATATCATCCAGCTGCTGCCTTTATGAATCTGTTCTCTATTCTTGTTTCCTCTTC
This sequence comes from Micropterus dolomieu, assembly GCF_021292245.1. Classification (NCBI taxonomy): domain Eukaryota; kingdom Metazoa; phylum Chordata; class Actinopteri; order Centrarchiformes; family Centrarchidae; genus Micropterus; species Micropterus dolomieu. The sequence goes on from NC_060157.1 coordinate 10,681,132, forward strand.
ATTCCTATGTGCTACTGAGACCTGAACGCTTGCTCTGCTTCCTATTTCTTGCTCCTGTTTGACACAAAAAATGAATGCTGAATATAAGTGTGCCTTCCTATTGTTACTATAATACCAGTATGCATGTATGCTGTTTTGATGGGGAGAAATAAGTAGGTCAAAACAGCATCTACAGTGTATTTTTCCAGGGAGTTCGTCTGACTGTGAGTGCTTGTTTCCCTGCAGAGACCTGTGCAGTGAACAATGGCGGCTGCGATAGCACATGTCATGATTCAGTGACAGGAGTGCGCTGCAGCTGTCCTGTTGGCTTCACTCTGCAGCCGGACCGCAAGACCTGCAAAGGTAAAGCATCAGCATTATAACTGCACCTGTCCAGCTGTCGCTAAATTAATCTCCAGCTTGTCATGTTGCCAGGCACATTGGAGCTATTTTCTCCACATCGAGCTCACAGGAATAATTATCAAGCTATTTACGACCGCCCCCCCCCCCCTTTTAGCACCCTTTTCAACCTGATCTTCTCTTTATAGACTACACTACCTTTGTTTTGCACCCACAAGTGCTCTTACAATGTCTGCATCCTTACCAGTGCCACCAATCTTACACTACTTTCTGCTTTTCAGCTGCATATTTTTGAGTAATATTTTCATGCCACCAGTTTTCTTGACAGTTTTTCCACTACATTACCATCATCCAACTTTCTGAGTTATGGCAGAGCATCCTCATCTCAAGCAACCTGCATACTGTAGCAAGTTTTTTTAATTTATATTATGTCTAATAAAATCAATTCCAAACTTTAGGGAAAAGATGAGAATTTTAGAAGGAGACTTTGAAAACAAAGGTGCTACTGACATTCAGAGTGTACACAACTTTGGAGAGAATGAGGACAATCTGTGTATCCAGAAAAGTGAGGATAGAAATCTGTCAGCCTTCTATTGTTCGGAATGTTACACCAACAACTCTGATAAAAGTACATTGGCTTATATTAGTTTGGTTTCAGAGGAAACGAGAGGAAAACAAATCCAGGCAGCTCTGGCACAAGAAGACAGGGTCTTGCTGCAGGCCATGCACTTCTGAAGAACGGAGACAAAGATGGAGCAAGGAAGGGATTATTTTATCCCATTTTCTGATGCATTTATTTCAACCAGATGATGAAGACTCCCTCAAGAGACAGATGCCTCATTTGTGACAATGATTCAGAATTAATCAGAGCCGTTGCCAAACTTGCCAAGGCAGTGCACAATCAAAGGCATAGATGAACACATGATATATCGATTGGGCATTGGCTTCAGAAGTAAAGAGCAGGGTAATCGGAGGAAGATGGACAATGATGATTTCGAGTCCTCACTGTCAGGAGGCTTTAGTGTGTGAGAGCTGTATCCCATTACAGCCATACGGAAACTGATTTTAGTCCTTCTGAAGGCAAGTAAGGAAATCCCTGAAGCTAATTTCCAGTTTCTGCAAGACGGTCATGGCTGTATGACCAAACACTCATCCTATTTTGAATAGTTCTGCCTTTGTTCTTACCTCCACATCTCTGTTCAGATTTAACTTTTAGGATAAAAAATTAGGCTGCAATAATCAATATATTTATATTAACAATGGATGACATAATTGCTTGTATGTCCGAGGGGTCAACTTCCAGACAATTATGACCCAACTCTGCAGTTTCCCTCAGCTCTACGGAGCGGTTTAGCATCTTTCAGCTCATTGTTTTGCTTATCCCATCTCAAACCCACTGTTTTAGTTTAGGCAGGTGTTTTCAGCTAAAAAGCTCAAAAGCCTACTGTACGCTAACCGCCCACCACTAAACGACGGACAAAGTTAGGGACTAGCTGGGGAACAAACTGGAGCATTTATAAGCTAGAGACTTTTCTCAGGAGTTGGTGGAGATCAAAAACAGAACAAAAAGACAATGAATTTTGGACTTCGCCAGGTGGTCAGAAACACAACTGCAAATTAATGATAATGTCACTCCATAACTGCAGGATGTTTAAATAAGCAAAAGAAAGTTTGCTAAAAAAAAATATATCAGTGTTGTGTCTGGTTTCTACTGCCTTCAAGTGGCCAAAAAAGGTTTAAGCTTAATTTTCTCTCTTTCTTTTGTGAAGGTTTATTTGATGTATCCACTGTACTTGAATTTATGTTCATAGATATTGATGAGTGCCGCCTTAACAATGGGGGGTGTGATCACGTGTGCCGGAACACAGTGGGCAGCTTTGAGTGCAGCTGCAAGAAAGGCTACAAGCTGTTGACCAACGAGAGAACTTGTCAAGGTATGTAGCTCTTTTGACTATCTATTGCCTCTTGGATAAAACAAATTTTCCACCACCCGAAAGCCATGTCCTTATCACTTTCTTTGTTATAGATTTTTGCATTGATTATCAAGAATGATAAACCAAAAATGTCCTGCTAGTGGCACAAAAAAGGCCACTCCAGCCTTCAGAGAAGCCAAACCTAGCCTCTCTGGCTTGTTTGTCTGTTATATTTGGTGGTAGCCATCGCTCAGCAGGGGCAGGGAGGACTAGCAGCAGAAGAGTTTGCCATCGCTGAACACAGGTGTGGGAAATTAGAGGTCCAACTCTAAAACCCCTGATTCTCGGATGAATCATGCCACTACAGAAACATCTGGTGAAAGAAGACAGGCAAGCTAGAACTGCGGAGCCGATCTAGGCCTCTCTCTGAGTGGAAAAACAGATGACATGCTATTTTATAATTCTCTTCTTTATTGATGTGGTCAATCAATATCCAGCCTGTTACACATCAATGTCATGCCGTGGGTTTAGTATTGCGGCACTGAATCACACCACTCTGTACACAGTCCATAAACATCTTATGTGGTCAATGAAAGTATACACTGTGTCGCTGCTTTTCAGCCACTTTCTTGTCACTTCCAATCTATTTTGTCATTCTCTCATTATTTGAAGCAGAACAACGCAAAGTTTATTTTGTCCAAATAACACAGATAACTGAGAAAATGTGGCCTGTGCATGTAGGAATGCAAATCACAGCTTGTTGCCTGTGGCACCATGCCTTAACCAACTCAGCCATGTGTTGTGTGGGTGCACAGGGGCAACTTTGGAACAGTGTTGTCCTTGTTTGGTGCTGTGTGTTTTGTCTGGAGAGAAGGGTTGTGATAAAGCTCACCTCCTCTTGAGTGAGGTGTTGCCAGGCTCTCACACACCGCACACTACTGAGTCACCTGTCTGCTCTTTATCCTGTCCCCTGATTCTTTTCATTTTTCTCAACTGTGGAACACGAGCAGGGCAAAATAAAAGTAGATTCTGATTCTTACCCCTTGTGTTAGGATGTAAATATGTAATTAAAGAGACACTCCAAGGATTTAGTATTGCACTTCCAAATCTCTTTGTCTTTATTGATTCATGAATTTACAAACAAGGCAGGACAACAATGGCATTAAAGGTCCTAGGCTTACTTGTAGAGAGAAAAGCAATATAAATAAACATTCAAAACCCAAATGAAAACTGCTGCGATGTTTAATACTGAACAAATTAAGAGAACCTTACTATTTTAACCAGAAGTTAACCAATTTATTTTTATTCTTTTTATAATTTCTGTACTTATTCTGAGACCGTTAAGGTATTCACGCCCAGCTTGAGATAACCCTGATTTCACCACCAAGAATTCATTAGGGTTACTTTCTTAGAGTTGACAAAACTCCTCCAGAGCCACAGAAGACATTATACATCTGTTTTCTCATAGGCTGATCTTTTGCTTTAAATCTGTGGAATGCCCCATCGTGCATCCCTCTTTTGAGCATTAAACCAGAACCGACAGATTAAGAAGCTTAAGTGTGAACTGTACCATGGTAAAGTACTGCAGTTTTGTTATTAAATGCTTGGCGGTGGGTTGTGGTGTTCAGTAACACTTAAATAGAAGTTTGCTGTTTCCACGAGGTGTTGAGATGTGTAAACTGAACTATGGGTTTATCTTGGTTTAAATAGTCATGGTGTTTCCCTGCTGCCAGTGGACCTTGGCCCATGAATCAGGATGAGACATGTCTGCTGAGCCCCTGTCAGCATTCCTCCACCCTCAACACCCTCCAAAGTCTCCTTCTCATCTCCTTCTCACTCCTAATCCATATGAGGGCACTCAGGGAGATGTTCATCAGATGACATGTTTTCTCCAGAGGGAACATCTTTGATAAAGCTTTTATCTGTTCTGTATAAACAATAGTGACCTTTTCTTAGGTTCAGTCATCCTCGTTTGCCTCCCTAGAATTTTATATTGAGCACAAGTGGAAGTTAAAGTGATGAATTGAGTCATGACACCAGGATCAGTCTGGTGCAGTGGGGGGGCAGATTAACAGAGAGCAAAGAGAAGGAATAATTGATGGAAACTCTGTATTTTCCAGCGTAAGTGATATCACTGTTCTCATTTTATCTTCCCATGGTCCCCTGCACGTACATCACCTCATGATGCAGTCTTGCCCACCCGCTGCATACTTCATCTTAACTGCCTGGTAAATAAGGGTTGAAGGAGTCCCAGATGTCTTCACACATCTATTCTGTAGCATGGCACAACACAAAATGATGTAATGAAGCTTCTGGCTTTACCGATTGCAACATTTTTTAGGGTAAACTCGGTCACCACGCCTAATTCCCAGAGGGTTTTAGACTGTTCACTTACAAGTGTGTAATATGCCGAAAACAATCACTTTTGCAATGCCTCATACAGCATGTGCAAGCCCATACTGCTCTCATCTAGCACTGCTGTTATGAATCTGCCACCACAAGGGACCAACAGTGAGGACTTTGAGTTTGTTCTTGTAAAGGTTTTTCATCTTTTATTTGTACTATGATTAAACATTTAGGGGATTTTGAAACTGTTAAACATCAACCTATGGATCTCCTCCAAAGTAATCGGATCACTTAATAAGCTTTTAATCTCAGCACATTTTCATCTTCTTGATGCTCGCACAACACGCCTGCCAACTACTAACCTCAATGACTGTCTTCATTGTTTGAGTTCAGCTCTATTGTACATGAAGGATTATGCCCAGCTTGAATATTTTGTGCCGTTCTGTGCAACTATGCAAGATTTGTGCAGACATTTGTCTGTCTGTCTTCTTGCTTTCTTTAAGGTAACCCATTATTTAACTGAACTCCTGTAATTGCCTTGAAATACCTGTGTCATCTGTTTGATGGTGGCTGGCGCTGCCTCACAACCCAGAGGAGGTTCAGATATAGTGGATAAAAGCATGATATTCCTGGCAAAATGCTGGAAACCTTTCTTCTGGGTTTGACACAGATTATTACTGACATTAAAGGAAACCTTGATCATAATAAAACCAAATGTCATCCATCTCCTGTAGCTCCATGTATCAAACCTTCTAGTGTTTATTAGCCCATGACATTTAAGCAACTTATCAGGATGTTCGTGTAAGAGAGCAGAAAAACTCAAAAAGATAAGACACAGAGGCTCCTGGCTGGCAGGAAGTAGCTGTTGCAATGTGGATTTGCAGGTGGTTGAGGCTCCCAGGGTTAGAAGGACAAAAGACACTGAAAGCAGGATTCTTCCTATCTGCATCTGACATATTTATAAAAATACTACAATGATTGGTGATTATTTTTGCACAATTGATATACACATGATGTCAGAAGAAGAAAAGCTTGAGAAGTCAGATTATGGGGTTTCTAGCTATACTGGGTCATTTATGGTATGGATAAAAATGGCTCCTATTATCAGGAGCAGAGCAGACTTTCTTTCAACACAGGCTGTGGCCGCTTGTTATTTCAAAAATACTATTCCATTCCAGTGCATTGAAATGGAAAATGGCATGACTTCAGGAGGTCAACTGCCATACCAAGTCCCAAACAGAAGATGTCTTCCTTTCAAAAGATGTTCTCTTTTTTTTGCAACATGTGATTTGACCCATTGCAATTCATGACAAGCAATGAATACAATACAGTAAACAAGAGGAAAACTGGAAAATGTGCTGTTGTAATTTGTTGAACTGTTTGAAAAGTCTCTAACAGTCTTTCTATCTATTGACAGACATTGATGAGTGCTCTTTTGACCGGGCCTGTGACCACTTTTGTGTCAACTCTGCTGGTAGTTTCCAGTGCCTCTGTCATAAAGGCTACGTGCTCTACGGCCTGGCACACTGTGGAGGTGAGCCAGCATGCCTGCTTCCCTTACTCCTTTTCTTTTGATGTGGATCTCCTGTCCATCACTCTTGCTCTGCTTCACACACCTAAACACCAATAGTTGCCTTATGTTTAGCAGGAAAAACTTGACTACACTAGACAATACCATCTCTCGAAGATACTTGATATGGCTGACTGTTGCCCTATGACCTAGGTATCAGACAGGTTTCTATATTCTACAGTTAAAAACTGAGTTAGAGCCTACTTAAGAAACCTAAGATTGATGGGTTTATTATAACTTCTTTGAGACCACAGTGTCCTGTGACGGTACAGCGACGGGGCCGTATAAGCAATGCACTGCAGTATGTGTTGCAGTTTTTAGGTGGATCTGGTGGTACCGCAGATAGCTCCAGGGTTTAACGAGTCAGCACAGAGCCTCTTGTAGCCCAATAGCCCCACCCCACCTCTGCACTAGAACACCAGCATCTCATACCAAAACAAATGAGTGCTACAGCCCACCAGAATCCATTAAGATTAACAGTTTTTTCACAATCATCTTAAAACACACTTTAATCATTTAACTCATGTAAAGAACATAAACTAAGATGGTGAACATGATGAACATTATACCTGCTAAACATCAGCATGTTAGCATTGCTGCTTTAGTACAGTAGCTACTGTATAAAAATCTATTTTATTCTTCAACTAAAAAGATCTTGAAAGTAAATCCAGTGGCTCTTTAAAAAAAAAAAGGAGCCATTTTAACTCTGAGACTTAGGAGTTGCCTTCCTAACAGCAAGCCATTCCTTAAAAAATCATTATTGTTTTCACCGTTTTTTCATTTTCATTGTTTTCTGGATGCCACAGAATCATTAAAGAATAAAAACATGTAAAAGCCCCTTCATGTAGCTTCTGATACAATAACTAAGTTTTGAGTCTCTGCAAGTTGATTTTCAAATGGACTGAAATGAGCTGAAACAGGTGGCTGCCTTGAAGGCAGGAAATCAATCTTGCGCTACACTTGGCAGTAATGTAAAATGTTGACAATTTGTGCTGGATTTAATGGACATGAAAAAACGTAGTTATGGTTCTTCAAGGCGGATATGACCGTGTCCATCACACATTAGGTACAGGTACCTACTGTACTCTGGTGTGGAACATATAGCAGAAACAGCCTTTGGTGTCAGGAGGAGGTGTGTGGGGGTGTGTTAGATCTGCCTGGCAGGTAGCAAGAGGCCCGCCAGAGCACATCAGGGTGTTGCTTCGTCCCTTTGATAGAGTGTGTATCACCAGTTAGAATCTGCTGCTGTCTCCAGCGCCTCAGGGCCTCACAGTAGTTGTACGAGAGACCGAGAGAGACAGCATATGTACTTGAAATACATAGCTTCGCACTGATTTGTTCTGGGTTTTTTTTTTGTAGTTTGACAGGTCTACTGATCAGGAATGTTGCAACAGAATGTAGAAGAAGGAATGTTACTGCGACTAGAGAGCAGTAACGTGTAGATGTATGGGCTCATCTGGTTTGCACAAACACAACAGTGCGCTTTGTGCATGCCCATCTGAGAACCTTTGTTACACGTTGTACCTCTCCTTTTCCCCATGTTTCCTGTCTATATCTCTACTGTCACAGTATAAAGATGAAAATGCCTTGAAAAAGTCTTTTAAAAATGGTTTCTTATAATGCAAGAGCCACATACCGGAGGTGGACAAAATAAGAGGACATCTTATGCAATTTGTTGAAGTCATGCTGCAATAAATACCATCTTTTTGAAGCTTATTTAATGCTTTGTTGACACTAAGTTGGAAAGATGGTTGTAATGTCACTGAATGTATTATATTGTAAGAGGCTGCTTTTATTTCATCCACCCCCTGTATGTATGGTTAGAATTCCACAAACTTTGTTTTCAAATAAGTCTAATAGGTTCATGGGCTCCATTCTACACGTAGGCAGCGGTATTAGCTGTTAGTTCAGCACCAGAATAGGATTTATAAGTCTTTCACTCACATGATGGACTGTGATCATACCACACTGAGCTGCTGTGAGGAGAGAAGATGGTCAGGCGTAAATGACTCTGTGTAACCACTGAGAGAGCCGGTGATGAATGATTTCCCCCCGCTTTTCATCGGCTCTGTCGGAACTGTTAGGTAACCCCAGAGATTTATGCTGCTCCTTGTTGTACTTTCTCACTCCCGGCCATAACCAACGTTATGTTATTCCCTATGAGGTTTATCAACTGAAATATAGCTGCCAAACAATCCAGAAAGCTGTGCTCAGTGTTTAACAATAGACTCACCCTAAACAAACCCAATTAGGTCAGTGACCCGCTGTCAAGCATTGTGCCGAGGCCTGTCAACATTCCTCCCAAGTGAGAGTATATCCAGCCATTCTCCTTCTCAGCTAGCAAAACAATCCACTCATTTTTGCTTATCTGGTAAGAAAATAAACTCCAGTTGTGACTAAATACTTTGTGATGTATTTTTTAATTTACCATGTTTGATTCAACCGGCACTGACCTGAACATAAATGCTTTCTTCTGGTACGGATAATTCTATGTATACATAGACCTAAGAAAAAGACAGTATAGTGAAAGTTAATTGGTAAAATACAGAAAGGGCTGTCCAGATAGTGCTTTGGGAGAATTCCTCACATTACGATGTTGTTTAGACTGGGAGTTGCTGCTGTTTATGAATAAGCACACAGAAGCGATTAGAATTTAAATATGGCAACATTTCCACAAACTCCCCAACCCATCTCCACATTCCTCTCCATTACACAAAGCAATTGTTGAGTGTAAATGTCAATTTTGTTTTTTTTTTTGTCCTGTCCTTTCCTTTGACTCATCTGTGCTCTCTTCTGTGAGAGCACGCAAAGAAAAAAAAAGATTAAAGATCTTGAGAAAGGTCAGAATACATGTATTTGGTTACATTTCAAGTATGGGAGGAACAAAGAAGTCAGAACAACAGTTGCTGGCAGATGAGCTCCGCTTCCATCAGATATTCATTAGACTTCTTTGTCCTTTTTAAATTGAGTGCTTTGATGCGGAGGATAAGCAGGCCATCTCTCACAACATTTCCAAGCAGCTCTGGCTACACATCGGCAGAGCACTGTTGATGAAGTCATCATCGTCTATAGGGAGTGTAGAGGCACGCAAACTGTTTTTATTCAGCGTGAATAATTGAATGAGACATGGAAGAGCATTTCATATCAGCAGGCTGGATCATCAATCACTGCCATTATCTCAGTCTCTCTCCCGGTGTCTCCGCCGCTTGTCCGCATCCTCAGCTCGACTCACTAAACTCATTTTCTGTCTGGCGTCAGTGGCGGCCAGCCTGCATCTGGGTCCCGGATGCTTTTAGTGGTTTTAGCTCAGCATGTGTTTGAAAAGGTGATTATAATTTACGGCTCTCCACAAGTCTTCCTCACTGAAGAGCAAAGACGTTTTGACCATGAAATTGAATGTGGCAACATCAAACCGCGGAATCACTTCTGTTTACATGCCAACATATTCATCTTCCTAGAATGTGACTCTCTGACAGGATGAAGTTTCCTGACCTCTCAGGACCTCCTCATTCACAGCTCTGCTCTTTAATTGGCCAGTTTCTCTCCTTCATTTTATTCAACAAAATTGTCTCCAGATCTTTTTGCCTGTTGACGACATTGTTTCTCTGTGTTTCTGATGTTATCTAACAAAAAAACCTTTTCGTCCCTCATGTTTTTCTCTGTTTTAGTCTTAAAAATCAGACAGGGTAGGTGTGCACAGGTCCTTTTATTGATACATATGCATGTCCACTCAATGTCTATATATTTATTCACAGATATTGATGAATGCAGTATAAATCGTGGTGGTTGTAAATACGGCTGCATCAACACTCTGGGGAGCTACGAGTGTACCTGTCCACCAGGGTACAAGCTGCACTGGAACAGGAAAGACTGTGTTGGTATGTAGCAACACTGCCCCCCTGTGGCTAAATCATTGACACACGCTCAAAGCATAGGCTTTCTCTCACTCTTTCAGCTTTCTTAGTCAACAATGTGTGAATCTGTGTGGGTTTTCTTTTCCCCTCAGAGCTGGTGAAATGTCTTCCTGGACTTGTAGCACCAAAGGCCACTCTGACCTGTAGCAAGACAGGCAAGAAAGAGAGCTGCTCCCTTACCTGTGCCTCTAAGGCTCACTATCTGGCAGGTATGTCAGAGTGCAATTACAACACACCAAACAGAAGTTGTTTTTAGTTCACAGTTTGAAACATTTTCAAATGTGCATGACCTTTTTCAGAGTCTGACAGCAGCTACTCAGTCAGCTGTGGTATCCCCATCTTCAGAGGCAAGTCCCCTGCCAGGCTTAACTCCAGCAGCAGTCAGAGCTGCATAGGTTCGCTGCCCTCCAGATTCCTATAATCAAATACTTTTCAACAATCCAGTCATGTCAGTCACAGCTGCACAGACAGTCTGTCTTTGCTGTGGCAGCATGTGATGTGTTGCGGTGTGCTCCTACCCACTGTGCTGTGTTTGTCTGTAGAGACTTTGGCCCCTCCAGTGAAGCAGACGGCTTCTTTCAAGATTAAAAACGCCAAATGTCACCTGCACCCGAAGCTTACCGGCAGGACAGAGGACAGAGGACGGACACTTGGACCAGGTCAGCCTTAATCTGTGTGTGCTGCTTTACACATGTGCTGTCATATTTATAAATTTAAAGGGATTTAGTGAAACAATTAGTCAATTATTGGTTAGTTGATCAAAAGAAATTTTAGCGGAAACCTTTTTTAATAATGGGTTAGTCGCTTTATTCATTCAAAAATGCATCCACTGTTGCTAACGACTCACATGTGAGGATTGTTGTTCTTGGTGATATTAGGTTTGGATTTTTGGTTTTAGACTTTAGGTTGCAGAAAACAAGCAATTTGGTTCTGCCATATTACATTTTCACAATTTTCAGACATTTTATAGACAAAACAATTAGTCTGATGAATCAATTATAAAAACAGTGATTAGTTGTAGCCCCATTATCACTACTGAAAATTTAATTAAAAGCCTAATCCCAATTAGACGGCTGTCCCTTATCCTGGCCTAGTGTGCACGTTTTGACAAAAAAGCCTTGGTCTGAATTAGAAGCCTGGTCGTGTTTTTATAGAAGTTTTGTGGATGTATAAAACCTCTTAAAGAGATGGTATTATGGTTTTAGGCTTTTCCCCTCTTTTTTGTGCATGTACTAGGTTTGCAAAGTGAAAAAGCCCAAAGTCCACCCCAAAGGGAGTTCACATCTCCCACAAAAAACTCTGCTCTGAACTGCGTGAAAACAGCTTGTTTGTAGTCCTGCCTTTACTTCCCTTTCTTGTGATGTCACAAGTAAATACGTGTCATAATGCTCGCTGAGCGACTAGTCTGAGATGCCCTCAAAAACAGGTGGAAAAACACTGAGCTGCAGCACACATCTTCTCTCCCTTCCAAACACTAGCTACCCTCCAAGCAGTCAATGGACATAAAGTTGTTACTGTGATGTAGAGACAGAGCTCGGTTAAAACTTTATGGATGAAAGATACTTTTGTTACAAATTAATAACTCACCACTCTGAAACTCTCGCTCCAGTCCGCAGTCCGCAGACCTCGACCGCGCTGGCCGACTGGTCAGCTGCAGCCGAACGCTGTTTGTGTGTCTGTCAGTCTGGGCCAAACTAATACTTTCAATATTGAGGGGTCGAGCGGCCCCTCCCAACTTGGACTGATCCTTGTGTTTGCTGAATTCTGATTGGCTCAACGGCGCTGATCAAAGGAGTTACTTTCCATCTGGGGCGAGTTCAATCCAAAACCTTTTGCTAGGTTTGTGTGAGAAGTGCAACAGAGAAGGGGGCAAAAGAATATTTATCTCCCTCGTTCTCCATTCTTCCTTTTACTTTACTTTAGTTTGTTGGTTGAGAGCTGACTTGAATAACATCAGGTCCAGTGCAGCTGACCTGCCACCCAGTTACGCATTCACACCAAGGATGGTGCATTCAGTAACTCAGTACCGCAGCCTTACTTGGATTAGTAACTGTAATAATGTTTTGGAAATAGTAATCCGTTACACTACTAGTTACTGGGAAAATGAGTAAATGTAAAATGAGAAAAGTAATCTTATTATGGTTCCTGCCCAACACTGCTAACCTTAGGCTAGCTAAGAAATTAGTTTTAATTTAATGTTAGAGTGTTATGCTAATAGAAATAATTTATACTCTACAGATTCTGTGCAACCAAAATAAAGATTTTTTCAACTATTAAATAATACTGACAAATTAAACTCAATCAGCAACAGAAAACTACTTCCTTAAAAGAGAAAGCAAGCGTGTAACAATTTAACTGAAAACACAAAACAGAGCACTTAAATTAGCGAAACCTTTTTAACACCCTCCCTCCTCTGAAGGAGCACACAGCTCCACACTACTGTCTGACCCTAACTGGTCCACTGACGCCATAGGGGTCATTTACACTGGGGACGCTGGGGACATGTCCCGAACACATTTTGAAATGGCTGATTTTGTCCACATCAGTTTTTGAAAGCATTTGTTAAAATGTTCTGAAAAATAGCTTGCACCAAGAAATGTTAACTAACAAATGAATGTGCTTTGAGAAAGGTTTATTTGCACAATAAGAAAACAGGCAATGCAATATAGTTTTCCCTCATATAAAAACAGACATTTCCACCATAAATTGGGGCAGAAAATGTCTCCACAATGCAGGAAATTACCAGTTTAATGCTCAAGATCTTCTGGGGGAGGACCCCCCGACTCCCCTCACATATATTTCAGCATCAAGTATTTAAGCTAAATAGTTGGAGGGGGCTGAGCACCCCTAAAGGTCTGATCGTAGAATCGCCCTTGTTCTCCACAATAAAATCATTTAGTTCATATTACGGAAACAATGAACAAAGTATTATTCATTCAGGAATTAAAGGCCTGTCCCATGTAGACGCCTGTCCCAAATATAGACAGGGTGAGCTCAGTGATTTAAGCAAATAAAAGCCTGGGCTATTAACACAGACATTGTGATGTTGTGTCATCCACAGGCGGCGGGCAGCCCTGCAGCAACTGCCTGGTGACATTTGTCAACCTCAAATGTGACTCCTCTAAGAAAGCGAAAGGGCGGCGTGCTCGCAACCCGGCCAACAAAGAGGTAACACGCATCACTTTGGAGCTGGAAGCTGAGGTTAAACCTGGAGACACCACAGGTCAGTCATATCATTTAAAACAAGTTCCTGTCTGTGTTGACCTTTACTGTACAGCCAACTGATTATTTATCATTTGTCAAAGCATGCAACCTAATGTGCAATCTTCTGTGTGCTTGTGACTGAAACACAGTATGTTTTATTTACCAGGGAGTTGCAATCTCAGCTGCCTCAGACAGCGCATGGAGAAGCAGGTCAAGACATATATCAAGGCTCTGAAAAAGTCCATCAACCAGGAACGCTTCCTGATAAGAGTTGCCGGTTTGGAATACGAGGTGGCCCAAAAACTTCCCCAGGCTTCTCCCAATCAGGAGAACTGTGGCCCGGGCTGGGAGAGGGACAGCGGCCGTTGTGGTAAGACCGGTGATCTAGACCAGAGCTATTTTACTGTGATGCATTAGATTTGAGAATAAGAACAATGGCTTTTCTCATGTCAGACAAGGTCTCGTGAGGTGAAGTACACACTTGGTGTCTACTTTAGTAGCCACACCTGTACAGTCTAATGCAGTCCAATACAACTGTTCTTCAGTAAAGTCTACATTTCATTATTGTTTGTCATAGAGGTGTTGATTCAATTATGTTAAGTTTTAGCAGTGAGGTCATCGTTGTTGATGGTGCATTATGTTCAGAGGGGTGTATGTAATAAACATACAATGAATTTGACGTCAACAAAAACTGAACTCTATGAGCTTCCTAAATGTAGAATGTGTCGCAGAGCTGTTAGTATTGGATTGCATTGGATTGTACCGGTGTACCTGATAAATATCCACTCAGTGGCCACTTTAAGTTTACTGGGTACCTGTGCATGGACCATGAAAATTAAGTTCAAGGTTTGCTTTTATATATAAATTTTTTGTAACTTTAAAGTGTGTCATCTCTGACCGGAGCTGTTGTGGATATTCTCTTAGTCAGATGCTTGTCGGGGTCTTACTACCATGGTGAGCAGGAGCGCTGTGTCCAATGTCCGCCAGGCACTTTCCAGGAGAAGGAGGGGCAGCTGGCCTGTGACCTCTGCCCTGGCAGTGACGGCCATGGGCCTGTAGGGGCACGAAACATCTCCTCCTGCGCAGGTAGTTTAACATCCCAGAGACGATGCTGAACAAACATTTCTGGTCTCTTTAGTAAACCTTCTCTCCGTGTTCTACAAATCAAATCCAGGCCAATGTCCAACGGGGTACTTCTCCAGCGATGGGTTCAAACCTTGTCAGCCGTGCCCTCAGGGCGCCTACCAACCAGATTTGGGACGGACACTGTGCTTCCCCTGTGGGGGAGGACTGAGCACCAAGCGGGAGGGTGCCAGCTCCTTCCATGATTGTGAAGTCAAAGGTCAGCTTGTGCTCTTCACAGGAAAATATACTCAAAAATGCAAAACCCTCCCCACTTAATGTGTATCTTCATTTCTACCCTGCAGTTCAGTGTTCTCCAGGTCATTACTACAACACCACAGTACACCGGTGTATCCGCTGCCCAGTAGGGACGTATCAGACAGAGTTCAGGCAGAACTACTGTATTTCCTGCCCTGGGAACACCACCACTGATTTTGATGGTGCCACAAGTGTCTCACAGTGCAAGAGTGAGTATTAAAATTACTTTTTTCAGATTTCGCAAACAGGAGCTGGAAACTAATTTGTTTTGTTTGTGTGTGCCTAGACAGGCAATGTGGTGGTGAGATGGGTGAATTCATGGGTTACATTGAGTCACCTAACTATCCCGGTAATTACCCCGCTAATGTGGAGTGTATTTGGAA
Source organism: Micropterus dolomieu (assembly GCF_021292245.1). Classification (NCBI taxonomy): domain Eukaryota; kingdom Metazoa; phylum Chordata; class Actinopteri; order Centrarchiformes; family Centrarchidae; genus Micropterus; species Micropterus dolomieu. The sequence goes on from NC_060157.1 coordinate 10,696,181, forward strand.
CATCAACCCACCCAGCAAGCGCAAGATCCTAATCGTTGTGCCGGAGATTTTCCTGCCCTCGGAGGACGAGTGTGGCGATGTGCTGGTTATGAGGAAGAACTGTGAGTGTCTCTCTTTCCGGTTGTTGTTTCAGTGGAATTTAGTGTTTATACAGTATATAATTGCTCCATACTAGGAGCAGTTCTGAAAACCTGATTAGTCACCATTGTCCTTTCTGTGCCCCTGCAAGGGTCAGCTACATCCATCACCACCTACGAGACATGTCAGACATACGAGCGGCCTATTGCCTTCACAGCTCGCTCCAGACGTCTCTGGATTAACTTCAAATCCAACGAGGCCAACAGCGCCAGGGGCTTTCAGATCCCCTATGTTACTTATGATGGTATGTGGCACACTCATTTTACACCTTCACCCCAATACAATGGAAGCGATACAGATTTTGTGTGATGCAAATTATTACAATTAAAATAGGGAATAGTTTAATAGATTAAAATAAAAAGAACAAATGCAGTAGAAGCTCAGACTGAAACCGAAAATTCAGTTCTAAAATGATGTGTTTAGATGAATGATGTGAGGAGAGATTTAAATAAAGATAAAAAGCAAGCTTGCCTTATCTCCTCTGGCAGGTCGTTCCAGAGTTTAGGGGCAGTGGCCTGGTCTCCTCCTGGTTTTTAGCCTTGACTTGAGAAGTGCTAATGGAGACCTAACAGAAGATTTCAGGCTGCACTCCGACTCCTATGGCTCAGAAAGTCAGAAATATAGTCAGATCTACTCAATGGCACATTTGACAGATACAAAATAAGTCAGTGCTCTCTGGTGGACAAACTATGCAATTATAACTTAAATGCAGGGACCACAGCCTATTAGTCTAATTAACTTATCAAAATTACTAATAGTTCTAAATGACCTCTTTCATATATTCATTCATATGTTTTACCACAGGGTGGCTGGGCAAGCCTATAGGCTATTTATGATTTTTTGGCTACTTTATGTAACTTTGCATTTCCAATGAAATGTTTTGGTACATTTATTAAACTATACAAGTCCTGGATTTTGAGCTATCTCAGGAAAATGGGCTACCCACTCAAGACAAAGCTAAAGAGTTTAGCGCCAGGCTCCAGGATGTAGCATGATAACAAAATGTTAATAAGTCTACATTTTTTATTCAATGTATATGCTACATGTTTTTACAGTTAAATACTTCTAGATGACTCTAGGCCTACAGCATTGATAGAAACATGTAAATATAAAAAAGTGTAGCAGGTTGCAGACCCTGTACCAAAGAAATAGCCCCTGTGACAACTGGTTTACCTGCCGTAGAGTAACAGGGACACTGGTTCTGGAAAGAGTTGTCGCTGCTGAAACTCAAAGGAAGTTTATCAGCATTTTTTTTTGGTCATGTGTTTGTATTATTATTTTACTGCCTAACTTTTTTTGTATACTTGTTTCATCAATTCAGAGGACTATGAACAGCTCGTAGAGGACATAGTGCGAGATGGAAGACTCTATGCCTCAGAAAACCATCAAGAAATCCTCAAGGTTAGCAGTTATACTTCTTCTTTTTTATTTTTGGCTTCATTTATTGTTGGTACCACCTGGGAGTGGTGATTCAGTTAAGCACTAAGCTGTACTTTGAAAAGGTGTTGTTGGGCTAAACAAAGTTGTTGCTAACAAACATTAGCACTTGTATGAGTCAGACGCCACATTAATACTGAAAACATTTGTTATTGTTGTCATATGGTAGGTGTGGAATTTGTTTTCCAGCATTGTGTAATAGCTTCAAATGCAATACAAACAATTATTTAGGATGAAAAAATGTGTTAAAAAGTGTAGAGTTGTGTAAAGCTGTCTGTTCTTCCCTACAGGATAAAAAACTGATTAAGACTCTTTTTGATGTGCTGGCTCACCCAAACAACTATTTTAAGTACACCACTCGGGAGTCCAACGAGATGCTTCCTCGCTCCTTCATACGTCTCATAAGCAGCAAAGTCTCTGCTTTCCTGCGACCTTACAAGTAAAAAGATCACACAGCTGCTGAAGCACCGGATCATGACCCCCTGACATCCCCCTCCATCTTACAGGCCACATCCCGCAACTCTCATAAGACTGATGAACATAAAACATACTAGTATGTTTACCCCCTCTTAATTTCCATAGGCTTTGACAATAAACACTATGCAGACCTGAGAAATACTGAAATCGTTTGTGTTTTAGATTTTTTGTCAGCTTCCATTCAGCACAGGTCTGCAATCCCGGGCTCAAGCATTTAGTGGGGATGTAGAGTATGTGAGTGGGTTTGGTTTCTATTGTGTTGAGCAATGAAGCCATAGAAAACAATAGAAACGCCTATTTCAGACAGTAGGAGTGACGTTTTGTGCTCGCGGTTTGAGCTTGTTGTTGTATTTACTTAAATGAGCAGTCTGAGTTCCAGCTCCAACTCCTACCATTAAGTATGACTGTAAGTGTTGTGTAAGTGTTGTGTAACCCTGGTCCCATCTTCAGTCTCTGTGTTGCTGTCCTCAAGGAGGAGCAGTTGTTATATTCATGTCGCAGCTGCGTTCCATGTCATTCAAAGCCTTACTATATTTGAGCTCTTAGAGCATTTTCCAAGGATTTTACTGTTAAAACAGTTAATCTATGTTTTGTTCTGTCTGTCTAGACTGTACTGGCATTTTCCAACCTTCAGATAATTTCTGTTGCTCTATTTCTTTTTAAAGCCAACTTAAAGCAAATACAAAAAAGTTGGTTTATCATTCCAGGAACATAGTGGACATTTGGGAGATGAATAACAAACTAACAATTGTGAGAGCCACAGAAGATCATGTGATGTCTAGTGGAACAATGTCTCTGAGAGAGAGATAGAGAGAAATGTCTTTAAGGGACATTATGTTTGCTGCTTCTTTTTAAAAGGTCACTTTAATTCTTCAATCTCATATTGTCTTTCTGATTTACTCTACACACTAATAGTCTATAGGTTTCAAACAAAAAGGAAGCTCCACATCTGAGTTGCTTTAGTTCGTACACACAATAAGTTGATAATCTCATATTGCCTGTCTGTGGACTACCAGTTTTATCGCTTGTTTATTTCAATCTTGTAAATAATGAAAATAAATTAGACAAGGGTTGAATTCTTTGATCCTAATTTTCTCACGCAGGACCCCCAAAATCACTTTCTGCTCTTGATGTCCCGGCCGTCTCCGTCTCAAATCCAAAGACACCCAGTGCCCAGCCTTTCATATACCCCTCACATTTTATTCTGTCCCAATGAAGACAGCTCTTCCAAAGACCGCCCCCCCCCCCCCCCCCCCCCC
>NC_060157.1:10699511-10708704 GCF_021292245.1 Micropterus dolomieu
TTCCAAAACCCCCCCCCCCCCCCCCCCCCCAAAAAAAGGACGGGTCACTTTGTTTTGTGCACTAAAATTTTGAAGGTGTCATCCTACCTTTTGTAGTCCAAAGTGCAATGAATGAAAATAACACACCTTATTTTGGTTACACCCTTCCGTGACCCCCAACAAAGCTTGTGAAATGTGTTTTAGGCTGCAGTCTTGTTGAGACTCACTGTAATAAATATTTATCAGTCATTACGGGCAGAAGATGTTTCTCTTAGTCAGAGAAATACTAAAAAATAGTCTGTCAAAAAATAAATAATAAATAAATAAAAAATATAAACTGAGTATTTGGTGTGTAGAAAATATACATTGTGATTTCAAAACAGCAACCAAAACAGGGTAAAATAATTTAAGCTGTGTAAAACTCGAACTTCGCTTGATGTTAGGATGTTAGGAAAGGAATAGTTGACATTTTCGGAAATACATTTATTTGTTTTCTTGCCGAGAGTTACATGAGTTTGATAGATTGATTGCACTCATGTATTTACAGTAAATATGAAGCTACAGCCATGAGACAGTTTAGAGCACCTATAAAGCTCACTAATTAACACATTGCATCTCATTTGTTTAATCAGTACTAAAACTGGTGGGTGGGGGGTTATGTGTTGCACTATTTCTTGGCAGCGAAGTGACTTCCTGGAGCCTGTTGCCTGGTAACTTCACAGTGACGAGTGGAAGGACTCTGCAAGAAAGTGAATAAGAATTTCCCAAATCTCGGGACTATTCCTTTAAAGTCATTATCAGCACCACTGCAGTCAAATTTCCTGCTCTCTGATATTAAATAAATTTGTCAGGGAGTATGTTTTGTCTCCGCTCATGTAAATAAAAATAAGTGAGATGGTACACTTCATATCATTTTACCAAACGGTATTTAATGTACCCAAACTTTAGGATGACACAAAAGGGATTTTGACCACACACACTGACAAACTGTAGGGTGATGCTGGGCCAAGTCATGAAGTTTTCAGTTTGAAAATCCTACACATCTTACTAACTTTAGCCACCGATTACCAGATCTGGTCTCTAATATCTAGGCCTGTATGTAGGCCTACTAGGTGCCAACAGGCAGCACCCAATTGTGCTCACTCGGCCCACATCCCGTCATTCCCCTCTCCCACCAGAATCGGCTTCTTTCCTGCAAATCTTTTTTTTTTGTTGCCTTTTAACAAGAGTTTGCTATGATGTATCATAGAGTTGATAATGATATTTGCACTTGAATTGTTATTGCTCATGTAAAGAAATGTCTGGATTTTGTATTGTCTTTTTAAATGAATGGAATTGGTGTTATTTTTTTTGTAGCTTGTTTGTTCATGAAATGCTCACTCACCGTTAGTCTATAGAGATGATACACATAACATTATCAACTGTAAAAAAAAAAATAATTAAAAAAGATAACAAAAACAACTATGTACAGAGGTGAATGAAACAAGTTTGTACTTGTTACTGCCCAAAACACTTATCGAAATAAACAATACTGTACTTCAGCTTCATTTCAAACATATTTTAATGTCTTTATGATGAGGTTACACAAGTTTTTTTAGAGCAAATAAGAAAATATATCGCTATTAGTGCATTATTAAAAAGGTGGATTTTAGAAGGAGTGTTTCTTTCAGAAGGAAGACATTGTGTAGCTTGGCTTAGGAGGCCGTTACTTTCATCCTCCACCGACGGGACGGCCAGGTTGGACAGAATACTGTAGTTTCACATTTCGTTTATATGTATGTATTATTTCCTCCAGTAGGTGCGACGTGCTGAAATAATGGGCGATAATTATAATTTTAAAGTTCTGTAAATATTTTAACATGAAGCAACTCATATACAGCAAAGAATTGATTACTTACATGTGCGTATGCATTTGGGGAGGCTAGGGAACCATTGGCCATCACTGCCACAGCTAATGGTGCTCATGCCAACCCTCCTGTAGCCTGGGTTACACTCGATCGATATGGTGCTCCTGTGCTGATGCAACTCAGTATGACCTCCCGTCCAGAAGGCGTTAGCCACATTTGGAGATGGGCAAGTAATTTCTGTGAGGAAACAGAATTCAAGTTTTTATTCTACTAATGTCAAAAAAGGGAAATAAAGTTGTATAAAAGAAAGTGCTGTGTCTCTAATAAGTATGTAGGACCTTTGCATTTAGGAGCAGGAGCACTCCATGTCCCATCCTCAGTACACCAAATCTCCCTTTGTCCAGTAAGGGTTCCCACACGACAGTGATAGCGAACCACACTCCTGTATGTGTACGGCGGCTCCTGGCGGCCTTCCATCTCTGCGTTTGTCACTTCTGGAGGTTCAGCACACACCGCAGCTGGAAGAGGTACAGCAGTGGTTGGCTGAGACAAAGAGAATGCATAACGAGAAGGCCACCTAACAAATGATGCTATGTTAGTTCATCCCACCTTCACAGAGAGGAACACGTCCATCCCAGCCGTTACTCATGCAGTTTCTGGTTGCCTGTCCCACAAGATGATACCTGATGAAAGGATGCATGTAAAGTCACATTTTCATGGAGAAATGAAAAAGAAGAAAGCAGCACAGTATATATATTTCCTTACCCCTCATCACAGACAGCTGTAGCAGTGTCTCCAAACTCAACTCCAGTATATGCAAACTGTCCATTTGTTATCTCCCCTGCAGAGCCACATAGCTTTCCTTTTTGAGGATTAAAAAGGAGGAAAAAATTTAGGAGTTTAACGGTCATTATTTCATTTCAACTTTTCTGTTATAACATGAATAAGATATCGTAATTTATGCTTCTTATATTTTAAGTGAGCCACGGTGGTTTTTGAAAGCTGACTTTTCAGAATGTTGTTTTTTAACATTTATATGCAGAGCAGCACAGTGACAGTATGCCTTTCAGCAGATGTATGATTGTAAGCATTTTTAAGCAACAACATAAGTGTCCTTTTATTGTTATTTTGCAAACTGTTGGCCGCCTGTGAGGTAGCAGACATTTAAACAACCAATTTAAAGAGCTAAAATCATGACAGCCTGCTATAGAAAAAGGTTAGGAGGAACAAAATTAGAAGATACAAACACCAGTGTGTTTGTGTTTGTATCTTCTAATTTTGTTCCTCCTCTAAAGAGCAATATGTTTCAGCTGCTTAATCAAATAGTGTTTTGGTCATTAAAATAAAATGACCAGTTTGTAAATTCTTTGGCATTTCCAAAGAATTTACACTGAGATCTTCATTGATGTAGAAAAGCATTCATAAAGATTTAAAGGCCCGTCTGTGAAGGATTATAAAGAAGTTCTTACGTCCACACTTCAGCAGCAGTGGCGTCCACTTTCCCCTGATGCACCTGCGATATCTGCTGCCGCCCTCTTGAACGTACCCAACATCACACACGTAATGGACTTTGTCACCAGAAGCAAAAGATGTCATTGTGATGTACTTGTCGGCAAGGTTGGCGTTGAAGTTTTTGCTGGTTACTGGTATGCCACATCCACCTGCTGAGCGGATTTCCCAGAGAGGAAAAACAAACAAAATATTTCCTGTCTCCTTTTACTAAACTGAGATGGTGACACTTTGCTGTACTGCCAAAAAATACACAATGAGCTATCCAGCAGCAATACTAACTCACTTTCTTCTTCGAGTAACTGAGTTTTATCCGGTGCAGGCAAGCACCGAGGGGGTTGAGGCTGCCACTGGCCATCAGGACCACAAGTGATCTGCTGAGCTCCATCCAGCTGGAAACCCTGACTGCAGGTGAAGGTCACAATGTCTCCCACCCGGTGTACTGAAACATCTCCAGTGCTGCTCACAGAGTTGGACACTGCAGGGGTGGAGCAGGTGGTCGCTTCCTCTGAAAACAATAATCTTTCTGTGAGCAGGTAATCCTCCAGCTTGATTGGCACACTAACATTTGCCTAATTTTAAAGTTTAATTATCTGCCACTCACTATCCTGCTATTCTTTGAGATAGATTTAGCTCTGGAAACCTGACACACAAAATCCAAAACATGACTTGCTTATATATATATATATATCAATTATATATTCATATATATGGCTTTAAATTGAACCAACTAAATATTTATTTTCAGAACCACATTGGCATATTGGAAAATATTTAAATGAATTAAGGGATTAAACAAAACACAACCACTTCGTATCACCTCTTAAGGTGCAGCATCCTCTGTGCGTCACATTAAGACAGTAGTTACACCCTTTTAATGCAACACCACCCACTTCACATCACCAATTAAGGCGCAGCAACCACTGTGTGTAAGATAATTAAGATAACGAGAGTATAAGAATGTATTGTTGCCCACCTTCACAAGACGGGAATTCACCGGTCCAACCAGACTTCTTGCATATCATGTAGTTCAGTCCTTTCAGGGTGTATCTGTCAACATGGAGATATACTGGATAGTCAAACGCAAAGTCAGAGGCTTATTCAGACCAAGTTTTACAAGATTTCTTTCAGGTTTTAACTTGCCCTTCATTGCATGTAGCATAAACTTTCTCCCCAAGGAATGAATTCCCTTCATACTGGAACTGCCCGTTAGGTAGATCCCCGGCATTGCCGCATGATTTCTCTGAAATTAGATAGAGCATAAATGGCCAATCAGAACAGGAATCAAGGGTGAAAAAACAACAAGACAGAGACGTCTTTATTTTACCAAGTTGCAAAACAACCCACTTGTATTAAGCAACTAGAAAGCCGATTTGCCATTCTGAGTGTGTTTTGCCAGAAAGGGGGGAGGGGGGGGTGTTTATGGAGATATGTCATTTATAAAGTGTGTGGAAACAGTGAAACATGTGAAAATAACTGTGAGGCATGGTAATGTCGTGGACTTTTGCCAGAAGGTTCAGGTTCAGGTCCCATGATTCCAGTGTTCTTGGGCTTAACGCTGAACTATTTTCAGCTCCACACAGCTACGTCTGACCCCAAGCAGTCACAGAAGATCTCCCATTCTTTTGTCTCATTTTGGGGTCAAAATATTTGATGCATTAGCTTGTATTGGAGTCTACGGGTATGAGCTTTAAAGTAGTATTTTCAAGTGTCCAGCATTCATGCAAGTAAAATTAGGATGACTGTTTTTAGATTAGGGAATAGATGAAAATCCAGCAGCTAGAGTAACAGACTAGACTGTTAGATCAAGGGTTCTACTTTACCAAACACTATATGTGAAAGAACATTAAAAGCTAAATGTATTTCCTAGTGTTTTCACTAAAAAAAAACCCAAGGCAGGTAATCAAGTAATAATAACGGGACCTCTCTCATTGATTATAAGAGACTTTCTTATTATTTTTTTAGATCCATCATCTAAAGCAAGTTTGCACTTTAGAACATAAAGAATTGAAGCTAATTCCGTAGGACATCAGATACAGTAAGGAACAGCAACAAACACCAGAAAGTTTGTTGAAAACACACCCATTTCTGTTTGCCTTCCACACTCTACGTTATTAATGTAATCTAATAGGTTTAACAACAAAAGAACCTTTCAGCCTACATGTGGGCGTATGAGTATTGAAAAAGGGCCCAGCAGTATCCAGCTTAATCGGGTGCTTCTCAGCTCAACATGTTCTAACTTCAGTAAGGGCGAAACCTGAAACCTTTCTCTGTTTTAACTATTAAACGCTGCAAATAAATGAGTTTCACCTTGAAAAATGTGAACCTACCCTTTACTATAATGTAATTGTTTAGGTAGTACAATCTAAACAAAAAGCTGCATACATACCCCAATGCTTGTTCTTTCTCCATCTAGTTTTGTTGGCTCTTAAATTTTGGACTAGCATATAGTTTTCCCACATGGTCGCTAGAGGGCTTCAGTCTGCTTCTGAGCTGTGCCGTTTGTCCTTTAAATCACATTAGCTCTGAGAATATCTCACTGAAATCACCCATCCACTGTGGAAACAAACATTTAACTGTCTCTTTACCCTTTTATTTATGAACTCGGTAGCAAGTATATGCGTCAAGTACTTACTTTCGCATTTTAGAGTCAGTTTGGTCCATTTTCCACCAACTGTACACTGTACCGCTCGGGACCCTGCAGATGGACTGAAGTCCTCGGCGCAGGCATAATAAGCTTTCTCCCCGATGCCGTACTTCTGTCTGCTGGTGTATTTCTTGTCCAGTCTGGTGTGCGGGTATTCAGATGGTGCCGAACACTTATTTGGTACTCGAGCTATTGGGGGGGTGATACTGCCACTAAAATATCAAAACAATCACAATCACAGCCAAATGTGGATTTTTCTTCAATTTACCTGAAGCAAGTAAAGCAAACCATAAAACCAGAATATTCCACGCCACCGTCCTCATGTTTGTCGTCTGTGTCGCTCTGCCCCGAAACAAATCCTCAAAGGCAGATCACAAGTGGGAACAAGAGGATCAGAAGAAGCAATTTATAGCCGAGGAGTGGCACAACGGGAGCAGCCCAGGAGACCAGCTGATTAAAACACTGTTACAGTACACTGAAAACAGTAGGAAACTGTAGTAGGACGACATACTGCAGAACACACACCTAAAACAAACAAAAACAGAAATAGGGTTTTTATTGTGATATTATTCCCATAATCATTCAACCAAATGTAGGCAACAACTTTCAAACAGAACCCATAATTATATTAGGGTGATCTGCCTGAATAAATTTAGGAGCTAAACCAGTTCAGTTGAATCCTTTACAAGCCAAAGCAAGCACATGTTTTCCCAAGAATCCAATAAGTTAGATTTCCAAATAGGAATAAGAGTCATGTTGGTAATTCTTATAAAGATGAAAGAAAGTGTTTTGAGTGGCCCGACATTTAAAAAAGGTTTCTATCAGGGAGGGGAGAAAGTCTTCTAGGATTTTTAGAAATGTATAGGAAGTTAAAAATGATTTAGGGCTTTTTTGAGACTTTAAGGGAACAGGGCTCCCATTAGATTTCAGCCCCACTGCACTTTTGATTAATAATAGCCAAGTAGACAATATAAGAATGTTGATCATAAATGTTTTGTTAATTTGACCCTTTAGCACTGTATATCTAAACACAGTCTGTTGAATACTGTTAATAAGCCAGAATTACACTCAGTTGCCAGTTTATTAGATACACCCAGCAAAAACCAATGCCTTATAAAACAACTGTTCAGTCCCTTAATTTACATTTACTCATTTGGCGAGAGCTTTCATCCAATGCGACTTACATTTGAGGAACATGTTCTGAGGTAGGCTTGATTGCACCATCCAGCTACAGTATTGATACACTGAGATGTGTTTCTAATATTTTGTCCACCCCATTTACGACACAGTACAGTTCAACAGCAACATAACCTACATCTTCCAACATTACATACAGTTGAATCAACACCTCTCTGAAATTGAACATCATAACCTTCTGGCCACAAAGTGCATGTCTGAGTATAAACCCATTTTAGAATTGGATTGTATTTTTGAATATTCCCTTCGCTTCAAACATGTCTTCATTCACTGTAAACTAATTGAAGTGTATTAGGTTCATGACCCGGTCACAGAGTTTTCAGCTTCTTTTATTTCTGATTATTTTAATTGCTTCATTTTCACAGTCCAAAATGGTTAGCTGGTGGTTGGTTAGCTTTATGATGTTTTGAATGTAAACATCTAAATCTACAAAGTTTCTGGTAACTGTACAACCACCAGAGGATGTAACAGAATAAAAACCACAATATTCTATCTAAATGAAATGCTACAATCTACAAATGTTGCTGTTTATGGTTATATGTGTGTGTGTGTGTTGTCTACTGTACACTGTAGATTGTGTCTGTTTTTGTTGAGCTTGTTGCCTGTTTGTTTATGCTTCGTGTGTGTCAGACCGGAGTCAAATTCCTCACATACCTGGCCCTTAAAAGTGATTCTAAAAATGGAAATATTCCACTACCTGAAAACTGTGCAGTTCACAAGTACATTAAAGTTGTTATTTCCACCTCTGCCCAGTGATGAGGTAGTTTCTCCGTGTGTTTCAGCAGGTAATGAAACAATGCCATCTCATTACAGTCCCTCTGACACATGGTGGAGATATTGTGACTCCTCACACTAATGATGTAGCATTCCTGCCAGAGAATATTAAAACTAAATGTCAGCTGTGTCACTGTGACCCATACCTTCATGGCCTAACGGGCACCTGGACAGTTAAATGTAAATGTTATCCAGTTAAAGCACTGTTGTTGAAAGTTCTGTGTTTATTTATTTTTCTTCTAAAACTAAGAATGACTAACATACAAGTGTCTTTTTAGTTTAGTGAATATGACGCACAATGTTCCTTCTCTCGCCTTCTTTTCCTTTTAACTAATCCTAGCCATTTTTTTTATATATCTGTAATTGGTGTGGAAGTTAATCAGAGCTCTTTTTCTGAATCCTATCATTCAAGGATAAAATCAGGCGTCAAAACAACTTGCAGATTAAATTCTTTGAAACACAACTGATTATTTGACCCTTTCCTCCTCAGTTTCCCTGATGACTCACTCTGCACTCTTCTTAAAAAAGAAAATCACATTTATTCAAAGTCTGTTGCGTACTTTGAAACTGTCAGTGAGCAGAGCAAAAATAATAACTCCTAATTCAGAACTTAACGTGCCACACAGAAGTTTTTATGTAATTGTATAGAACTCAGGAGTGACTCAGTGATAATGTTCATAACTAAATTGTATGTCAGTGTTAGATCAGTTAGAATATGAAAATCTGTTGCATCATTTGTTTGGTTACAAAACCCAGTGACTGTACGATTTCACTCTCATCGCCTTTTTATTTCATCCAAAAAATTAAACATTACAAGTTCATGATGTCAGATAATTTGTATCTGTCACAATTTAATGTAACAAGATGTACAGTGAGGAAAATAAGTATTTGAACACCCTGCTATTTTGCAAGTTCTCCCACTTAGAAATCATGGAGGGGTCTGAAATTGTCATCGTAGGTGCATGTCCACTGTGAGAGACATAATCTAAAAAAATAAAAATCCAGAAATCACAATGTATGATTTTTTAACTATTTATTTGTATGATACAGCTGCAAATAAGTATTTGAACACCTGTCTATCAGCTAGAATTCTGACTCTCAAAGACCTGTTAGTCTGCCTTCAAAATGTCCACCTCCACTCCATTTATTATCCTAAATTAGATGCACCTGTTTGAGGTCGTTAGCTGCATAAAGACACCTGTCCACCCCATACAATCAGTAAGAATCCAACTACTAACAT
>NC_060157.1:10708804-10749129 GCF_021292245.1 Micropterus dolomieu
TCTGTCAAGATGGGGTGCTGAGTGTACATTACTGAGAAATAAAATGAACTTTTTTGATTTTTGGAAAATGGCTGCAATGAAACAAAGAGTGAAAAATTTAAAGGGGTCTGAATACTTTCCGTACCCACTGTATGTCAATTAGTGACTGTTTATCTGCACCCCAGTCGCATCCCGCCACCACTCTAATAACTTGTTTGCATTTAGTTTCCAATTGCTTTGTGTTTTCCATGTGTACTTACTATCAATCCCAAATACTTTAATTCATTTACTTTTTCCATTGGCTGCTGATATAGAAAAAGCTTTTCTACATGACACTTTCGCTTGTTTGTGAACACCATATAACAGGATTTGCTTGTTGATATTTTAAATCCCCACTTGAATGACCACTTCTCTACTTTCCCTATTGCTTTCCTAATGTTCTCTAACACATGTCTCATTTCTTCCTCTCATCCATATGGCCCCATCATCTGCATATAACGCTGATTTGATGTGTCCATCTAAATCTGAAAATATATCATTAATCATAATGTTGAATAATATAGGGCTAATTGCACTCCCCTGGGGAATGCCATTATTTACCTTAAACTCTGTAGAAATTTCTGATCCAACCTTTACTCTAATTTTCCTATCTGTTAAAAAGTCTAGTATCCAGTTATAAATCCTTCCTTCAAACCCCATTCTATTTAGTTTAATAAGTAGTCCTTCCCTCCACATAGTATCATATGCCTTCTCAAAATACACTATTATCATCAGCTCTTTCATTTTCAGTGCCTTTTCTACCTTACTTACTCTAACGAGAGCATCTGTTGTGGAGCGCCCTTTCCAAAATCCATTTTGTATATTACTCAGTAGTCCTCTCTCTGTTCCATTACATGTGATAACCTACGAACTATTATCCTCTCCATCCATTTGCATAAGTGAGATGTCAGAGCTATGGGTCTATAATTACCAGGATTGGTTGGGTCTTTACCAGGTTTGCTAAACGATAGTATACAGTGAGGAAAATAAGTATTTGAACACCCTGCTATTTTGCAAGTTCTCCCACTCAGAAATCATGGAGGGAAATCTGAAATTGTCATCGTAGGTGCATGTCCGCTGTGAGAGACATAATCTAAAAAACAAAAACCAGAAATCACAATGTATGATTTTTTAACTATTTATTTGTATGATACAGCTGCAAATAAGTATTTGAACACCTGAGAAAATCAATGTTAATATTTGGTACAGTAGCCTTTGTTTGCAATTACAGAGGTCAAACGTTTCCTGTAGTTTTTCACCAGGTTTGCACACACTGCAGGAGGGATTTTGGCCCACTCCTCCACACAGATCTTCTCTAGATCAGTCAGGTTTCTGGGCTGTCGCTGAGAAACACGGAGTTTGAGCTCCCTCCAAAGATTCTCTATTGCTGTTCTGGAGACTGGCTAGGCCACGCCAGAACCTTGATATGCCTCTTACAGAGCCACTCCTTGGTTATCCTGGCTGTGTGCTTCAGGTCATTGTCATGTTGGAAGACCCAGCCTCGACCCTCGTGGGGTCTCAATGATCCTAAGAAAGTTGAGAAATCAGCCCAGAACTTCACGGGAGGAGCTGGTCAATGACCTGAAAAGAGCTGGGACCACCGTTTCCAAGGTTACTGTTGGTAATACACTAAGACGTCATGGTTTGAAATCATGCATGGCACGGAAGGTTCCCCTGCTTAAACCAGCACATGTCAAGGCCCATCTTAAGTTTTCCAATGACCATTTGGATGATCCAGAGGAGTCATGGGAGAAAGTCATGTGGTCAGATGAGACCAAAATAGAACTTTTTGGTCATTATTCCACTAACCGTGTTTGGAGGAAGAAGAATGATGAGGACCATCCCAAGAACACCATCCCTACTGTGAAGCATGGGGGTGGTAGCATCATGCTTTGGGGGTGTTTTTCTGCACATGGGACAGGGCGACTGCACTGTATTAAGGAGAGGATGACCGGGGCCATGTATTGCGAGATTTTGGGGAACAACCTCCTTCCCTTAGAGTATTGAAGATGGGTCGAGGCTGGCTCTTCCAACATGACAATGACCTGAAGCACACAGCCAGGATAACCAAGGAGTGGCTCTGTAAGAAGCATATCAAGGTTCTGGCGTGGCCTAGCCAGTCTCCAGACCTAAACCCAATAGAGAATCTTTGGAGGGAGCTCAAACTCCGTGTTTCTCAGCGACTGCCCAGAAACCTGACTGATCTAGAGAAGATCTGTGTGGAGGAGTGGGCCAAAATCCCTCCTGCAGTGTGTGCAAAGCTGGTGAAAAACTACAGGAAACGTTTGACCTCTGTAATTGCAAACAAAGGCTACTGTACCAAATATTAACATTGATTTTCTCAGGTTTTCAAATACTTATTTGCAGCTGTATCATACAAATAAATAGTTAAATCATACATTGTGATTTCTGGATTTTTTTTTTTTTAGATTATGTCTCTCACAGTGGACATGCACCTACGATGACAATTTCAGACCCCTCCATGATTTTGAAGTGGGAGAACTTGCAAAATAGCAGGGTGTTCAAATACTTATTTTCCTCACTGTATATCATTCTGACAAATGCCCCCTCTTACCATAAACATCTAATTTACAAATCTAGATTTGGCATCAGATGAAGTGTGAAATATGCACTGACTATTTGTTGTTCTTTGTTTGTTTTTTCAGTGGCTGTGATGTTATCATTTCTTGTTCTTTAGGGACATGTTTAGCAGACAGGAAGGATACCAATGAGCTCACACGCCCACACCAAACTAATAGGCTTTTATGAGGTCAAAATAATGTTAAATACTCCAGAGAAAAAAAACAGAAGTCAATATAAAAACAGCTTAAAATTAACTTTATTTAATGAAACATGTAGGGCACAGTGTGCAATAACATTAAAGCTCTTTTTAAGACATCCAAATGTATTGCCATTACTTTGATTCAGGAGAGACATACTTACTACTACATACTACATATACTAGTATGTCATGTATACTATATTTTAAATACTCCTATGTACTATTACAGCCTTGTAGTCCATTAAATAAAGGCACTTTTCCAAATAATTGATTTATTCCTGATGTTTACATCAAAGTCATTTGAACAGATGTTATCCACATGAAAGCCAAACTGAACATACAGTATGACTGATTTACTTTTCTTTGGGAAGAAACTAAAATACATTTAAAAATTTCCAGCGCGGTCAAACACTTTGTATTTGCAATATATGAATCAGTTCAAATCAGTTAAAATGTGATCAGATTTATATGATCATACACACACACACACACACACACACACACACACACAGGTAGACATCATTGAAGAGATTTGACGTGACAAGAATAATTGTCACAGGAAAAGCACAGTAGCTGTTGCACATTTTATAGTGCTAAACGAAACATTTCACTACTTTTTACAGCTTGTGTCTGCCTGCTGCAAGCTCTGTTATTACACAACAAATAAAATGATTACAACATCGTGTCAGACCACCCAATGAATGTGGGAATGTTTAAATAGGTAACTTAAAAGAGAGAATGTGAGGGAAAACTAAGGCTGTGCGTGGCTTCCTTAAAGAGAGGTACACTTACAATAAAACTGAAGGCAGTAGCTTCCAGTGAGGTATACAATTCATATTCAACATGTTCTACATCTAATACAGCAATATGACTGTAGACTACAGAATGTGGAGTGTAATAGGAGCTAATGGATGGGTTTTCAGAGTCTCTTTACTGTAGATCTTTACATTATCTCAGGTGGATCGCAGCCTAGATTTTAATGCTATTGTGCAAATGCATTGAGTTCATGTATGTACGTGCACACTTACACTAACACGCACATGACACATGTAGGGTTACACAATGTGGTGCATAATACAGTGCTTAGGAATGTAATGGCTCAAGCTGGTTGCAATTGGTGGTCCTCAGAAGTGGTGATACATCCATGTGGAGAAAAGCCTGGGATAAATGACAAAACAAAAGCTGTGAGATATCTGAGGTGTTCCACATGATAGATAAGAGGAGAAGGCTGAAAATACCTCTGTTTGTGCTTTTTTAACTCCGAACGCCGTTGTCGTCTGTGTCTGCTGCACTGAAACCGTTCACAGAGTCCTGCAGAGTGCACAAGGAAGGGAGAGAAGGTAGAAGGCATGGACCAAAACACCAAACCACACGAGGAATGAGGCATTTGTTTAGACTGGCACTGACTGAACTTGAGCTAATATTAAAATCTGAGGTCACCAGCCAGAGTGAAACACTCCCTTTCAGTTTTTCTGTCACTTTCCAGCCTTTGAAGTGCAGTAAATTTAAGGGCACTTTGTAGTCAACAACACAGGCAAAAAAAATGGGAAACTACAAACTACTGACTGTGAAGGGCATTTTTGTTTGTTTAAAACACTGACATGAAAAACATGAAACTACATTGCGGGCATTTTCTATCATGGCTCTGATATCTAGAGTAACACATCTGAATATACAGACAAAAGGCAGAAAAAGGTAATCGGATAAATAAATATTATAGCTGAACACATTAATTAATAATACTGTTAGTTAATATATATAATACTTAAAGGTCCAGTGTGTAATATTTAGGAAGATCTATTGACAGAAATACAATATAATATACATAACTATGTTTTCAGTGGCGTATAAAACCTTACGTAATGAACCATTATGTTTTTATTACCTTAGAATGAGCCATTTCAATTGCAATTTGCAATCCTCACCACTAGATGTCACTAAAACTTACACACTGAACCTTTAACCTGATAAAATTAAATAGTTAAAACTCAATTTATTTTACTCTATTTATCTTTTAATGTTTTTATTTTAACTCCTTAATTTCCCTATTTTTGTAGGTCTTGGCACATATTTAATTCTTTATCTATTCCAAAAGCTACATTTTCCTCCCCACTTTTCCAATTTTCCTCACGTTTATATGTTAATAAGACAAACATGTCTATGTAGAGCAGTAATTGGTCCAGGGTTTGTGTGCATGTGTATAACTTCAGTCTACAAAAACTGTGTGGCTACTAGGTGGCTAACTTTGTTAGCGTTAAAAGGCTTTAGTTACTGTTATACAGTATCACTTCAGCAGTATGCAGTTCAGTATATGTGTCCCAAGAACAAATGGTTGAAGGTTAATGAAAAATTATAAGGGTTGTTTTTATTTTTACACAAAAAATTTTATTATTTAACTAGCATTATAATTTATTGATGTATTCAGCTTTATTTATTAATCTTCTCTCTCTCTCACTCTGTCTCTTTTTCATATTTACTTTTTCTTCCATTTAAAACATCTTTAAACCTCTTTATCTTATACACAGAAATATTTACACCACACACCGTGCTGTACACTGACCTCGCTTTGTAGCTGCTCCGCCCCCTCAGACGCCTCAGAGAACAGCATGCTGGGTAAAGTGGGGGCCTGGGACATGCGGGTCTGTGGAGGGTTGCCCACGCTATATAGACGAGGTCGTTTAATCTGGTCTTGGCTGGACAGCGGAGTGAAGCTGTTTCGTCGGTGGAAAGCTGGTGGCACAGCAGCTGTTGTGACTTTACTCTGGTTAATGAAGACAAGGCGGACTGTTTAACACATGTTTTTTTATGTTATAGTAATCAAACCTCTCTGAAATCACTGTGTCCTTATAAGTCAGTGTGAGCAGTCAAAGACAGAAAAACAACTACAGAGACAAACAGCAATAAATATATAGGCCATTGTTATGTTGGTCTCCGCAGACAGGATATATCTCACCCCATTTAACAAGAGGTTTCTCAGTAAATGTGTTTATGTGTTAACACCCACTCTGTCTAGGACTCTTGGTGTCAACACTCGAAACAAACCAGCACAAACTCTACAACCAGGGAACAGATACGGAGCAGTCTGATTAGGAAATGAATACAAAAGGCACAGTACTGTATGTGTCATGGGCATTCCTTGACACTGATTGATGAACTGAGTGTGATTGTCAATAATGAACATTTAGTCGTTACATTAAAGGTGCTATATAGTAAGATAATGGCTCAAATGACTATGTGAATGTGAAAAGGGTTACTCGCAGCGATGAACCCACAGATTATCACCTGTCTTTCCAGTTCGCCTAAGTTCTTCAGAGCATTTCGGTGTCTTTCAGATCATTGTTTTTGTTTTTAGCATTCGCATCTCAGTTGTTTTGGTTCACTCTGAACACTCTCATCAGGGTTGTTTTCCAGATGCAGGAAGCTATTTTCAGATTAAAAGCTCTGATAAACCCACTGTACGACACCTGCCCAGCACCAAGTCCAAAATACATATTAAAGCTAATTCTGATGAATTTCTTCTGTTTTCTTAATTGTATATTTCTTTTTATTGACATTGAAGGCATCATTTCCCCCCCTGTTCTTTTTCAATGTCTCTTTCAATGAGGATGATGAAATAAATCATTGATTACTTTTGGTGATCACACTTAGTTATCAGGAGTTATCAATATGGATAATGGTTTATAGATACATGTGATGAATTCATGATAATACAGGTGCTATAAATAGCCAAAGCTATGTACAATGGTCGCAAGCGATGATGGCAGCTCTGGTGGAGTGTAAGGGCTTTGACAATACAGCACATACAATCAGTAAAATTGTGCTGCTTTTTGCTGTTCCTTTCTTTGACGGACAGAGAAGATAGAGGTATTGATGCTCAAACGGGTAATTAATAATAATTTGGAAACTTTGCTTGACAAGAGTTAGATGAGAAGATTGAAAATACTTTCCTATCTGTCTTTTGTATGTAGCTAGAGGCATGAGCCGGTTAGCATAGCTTAACTTAAAGACTGGCTTGTCTGGGTCTGTGTGAAGGCAAAAAATCTGCCTATCAACACCTCAAACACTCTAATTAGCACGTTCTATCTCATTTGTTTAATGTGGCTTTTGCTGGGTGTTATGTGCCGGACTATTTCTTGTGCCCGGCTGCAAAAAATGGTCCCGTACATAACATTAGAAGTGCTGGCTTCCCAAACTGTTTCTTTAAAAGGTGTGTCTCCTCTTTTTATAGCTAACTGTGGCTGGAAATCAGACATTTTTTCACAATGATTGAGATTTATGTGAAATACAAACACAACCCTATATACCTGACACTGTTTACATACTATTATTACTCCTGTTACTGTAAAGTAATTCTGTTGCTGCTAATATTTAAGTATATACTTATACAGATGCGGGTTACAGTACACACTTTATAATGCTCCAGTCATACCATGCTCACTCTGCCTTACAGTAATTGATCAGCTGTATCTTGTCTAATGTCAGTTACTATGTTGTGTTGTATGGTATCTTTTCTATTAAGCTGAATTATTGTGATTTTGTTTTAGCACCTTGGAATGGCATTCCGTTCATTTGTATACTCGGTATGTGGATACATTACAATAAGTATGTATGTAAGTATAAGTATGCATTTATCTCTCTACACAGATGTCTGTGAAGGTTGCCCTTGACTTTTAACTTCTTTGGATCTCTAGATCACAGAGTTATGCAACTGCGACCAGGACTTTTGAGAGAAGACTAGATATCTGGCTTCTGAAAGCTGAATGAGACACAGCAGTGTGTAATTTTGGTTTGAATTAAAAATAGCTCTTCTTAGAGGAGATTGTCCAGTCATGGGTATGGGGGTTCAACTGGTCATTCAGGCAGCATGGATAGATAGACAGACATAAACGTCCGAAAGAGAAAAACTGACAACATGTGTACGACACAAAATAATAGAAAGGTCAGAAGCTTACTAATCGTCTGTCCTTGTGAGTGTTGACAGCCTCCACCTTCAAGTCAAACACGTCCACTTTACAACCTTGTAGAGGGAGACAGGAAAAAATACTTCAAATCCCAACAAAGGAAAAAGTTAGATTGTGTTGACTTATGAAGAGTGTAGTGACTTACCATAAGCCACAGGGGTGAGTTTAAGGACAGTGTGCAGGGGACACTTCAAGTAGGGCAGATCATCTGTGCCAACAATAATAAAAAAGACTTTCTGTGCTGTGGTTATATCCAGTCATGTTTATGTTCCCTCCTAAATGTTTGGGATGGCATATCACTCCGTATGGACAGCTGTAAACTTCTTCCAAGGTACAGTACATGATTGCTGTGTTAAGGTTGCAGTGTCATAGAGGGATGATGGAAAATGCCACAGCTGCACCCACACTCATCGGTTTAGCTGTGGTTTAGACTATAGACCACTTCCTCTGCTGACTGACAAACCCACCGTCTGCCCACGCATCATTACGGGTGTGTTTTTAAGCAGGACTTTCCACTCTAACTAGTCAGTTATGATTTGTGCCCATTTCCATATGTTTATACATATTCTTGTTAGTAATTAGGATCCAGTCAAAATTCATGTCATCAAATGCTATAACATTTGCTTCATTGTTAGCGTGACAAGTTAGCCTCATTATTCAGAAGGCCCCCTTCCCTATCTTTTTTATACATTGGATCAAAGATATCGAGATGCGATCATTCATAAGTTTGATTTCCACAAAAGCACCATATTTTGTGTGACTATTTTGCAGTCTGGTGCTATTGTACATATGCCTGAGTTGGTTAAGACATCCACCTTTTTTTTTTTCCATTTAAAGGTCACAAAAAATGCCTAAATATTGTAGTGCTGCGTGTGATATTCTCCACATAGCAACAAAAATAGAGCACTTCTACTTGTTTTGTAATCAAATGAGTGGATTGGAAATTGCTACTCACCCACTCAAGCTATGCTTTGCCAATAGTCTTTTTAATTTACATTTGTTAACTGGAGTGGAACATTTTATTTTTAGTTAGCTTTTCTGTATCATTAAGGTTATATCAGTCTTTAGGTGGTACTTAACATCTCTCAAGTGTGTCTTCAACAGCCCCCTCAGAAATGTTTAGTTTAGCTGCAATGTGACACTATTTCAGATCTCAGGGGAACAATATGGCCCTGAATTACTTTACTAAGCGCTTGTGTTAAAGACTTTCGAGTATAATTATGATGTAAGGTTTAGATAAATGATAAAACAAACTGATGTTAGCAGTGACTGAACAGTATACTGTGAATGTGTCTTAATAATGTAAGGCTTTATCTTATCTTAAGGTTATGTATCTGTTTGTGCATTTAACCTGCGCTCTTGTCCAAGAAATAGGCGAGTAAGCAGCGCATGACAGCCTGATGACAGATGACCAGCACGTTGCCCTGTCGCTCCAGTTCCATGATAACGGGCTCCAGCCTTTGGACCAGGTCCTGGTAGGACTACAGCGAAAGAAAAGGTACATAAAATCAAATAATACAGAATTCAGTTTTGTTATTTTTTGATACAGTTTTTATAGAAGATCATTTTCTAATTTATTTTAAAAAACACCATGGCCACATGTATAACAGATCCTAATCTGTCAGTTACATAAATCTTCAACACATGTCTGACTCAATCAGTAATACACAAAAAGGACAAACATCACTTTATAGGAAAGAGAAGGCTTTTACCTCTCCTCCAGGGTAGCGGTAGTGGTACTTGTCAAGGTCCCTCATGGCAAACTCCTCTGGGTATTTTTCCTCAATCGTTTTATAGGTCATTTCTTCACACTCTCCCTGAAACATAAAGTAATGAAAACAGTCAAAACTCAAGACAGGCCCTCACTCAAAAACAATGTTGATGGCAGATCACCACTCTGTGTCACTTTTGTGATGTATCTGAGGACATACAGCATCTATTTCATTGAGGATCTTCCACTGCTCGTAAGGGATTCCCAGCTCCTCTGCCGTCTGAATAGTGCGTCTCAGCTGGCTGGTCCAAACTTTAAGGTCTGACA
Source organism: Micropterus dolomieu (assembly GCF_021292245.1). Lineage (NCBI taxonomy): Eukaryota > Metazoa > Chordata > Actinopteri > Centrarchiformes > Centrarchidae > Micropterus > Micropterus dolomieu. Next base: position 10,718,604 of record NC_060157.1, read on the forward strand.
GACGGTGCTCTTCCACAAAATTCTTCAGTGCTGCTGCAAACTGATAAAGTAGAACATACTGTATGAAAAAGACAGAAGTTAAAGCTAGCTAATTAACACACATCTATTTTGCAAGAAAAAAAAAGGGCCAGGCTAGCTGTTTCTCTGTTTCCAGTCTAAGTTAAGCTGCTGGCTGTAGCTTCATATTTAAAAAGAGAGAGTGGTATCAAATAAGTAGGGCTGCCCCCTAATTGTCGACTAAACTGTTTGTTGATGATAAGAGTCTTAGTCGACAAAGTTTTCACTGATCAAAGAAAAACTACATCCTCAAACGCTATTTGCGAGCCGCGCGTTGTCATTAGGGCCAGAACTAAAGTATCAGGGTCTGTGTCTGTGAAGATTCTCAGTAATCCAGGTCATAATTATCCAAGTAAGGTTGAAATCAAGGGCAGCTTGACTTGGTTGAAGATACTTCAAGATGGGGGCTTGGTGTTTGTTTACACCACTAGCACAGGAACTTTGATCCACCAGAACTTTAGCACCAGAATGAGCACCATAACCGGAGCTAAGCGAGTGGCAAAGAAACCGAACTCAGCAGCCTTCCAATGAACACAAACTGGGACTGAACACAGGCTCGGAGACAGACAGAGGTCAGTTTGACAACATCGAATATAGTACTGAGGGGATTTCTGGCGGTTCGGATCAGGACTCTGGCCGGAGTTGCAGTTAGGCAGGAGTGTGCTAACCAGAGGTGGAAGAAGTATTCAGGTCCATACTTAAGCAAAAGTACTAATACCAACCTCACTTTGAAAATACTCCACTAAAGGGCTGCAGCTAATGATGATTTTAGTACTCGAAGCTTATATAGATTCTTTTATAGATTCATCGATGCTTCGTTTAAGAAGTACTTTTGCTTGGTGGCGGTGGCACCCCCCCGTAACGGGGTCAGCTGTGTACCTTCAGTGTGTCATACAGGAAACATCAGACCAGCAACATCAACAGACCAACAACCAGACAACTGCTTTACCAACACAAACATCACCCGAGTGCTATACAAGTTATACTAAGGTGCAGCTCCCAGACACCCAGTTAACTCATGACTGTGACGCTACAACCCAAACTCACACACGTTTACATTTTCAGCTGTGGATTGCAGCTTACTTTGGCTAGCCTTCAACTCAACAATCAATTATGGTTTCAGTTAAATGGTAAAGTGGCTGTTACTGTCTGTGTTCCGCTGGCACAACACCGGGTGCTTTCTGACCAGGTGCGGTAACATTAGGCAACATAAGTTTCGTTTTATGGTGGACAGACTGTAACATTACAGAGTTGTTGTTTTCTTTTAGCTTGAAATAATCCCATACTTTGGACATGGGATGGTCCTGCGACACAGTGTATGTATAGTGTATACTACTACTAGTTATATGGATTAAATACAAATAATTAGCGTCGATGCATTTTAGTAATCAAATTAATCGATTTAATCGATGAATCGTTTCAGCCCTACCGACAACAAGTAAAAGTTCTACATTCTAAACTTACTAAGGTAAAAGTTTGCAAGAATTATATGAAAATTTACTTAGTAGTCACTGTGCAGTAAACTGATCCCTGTCAGCGTTTTACTATTATATCTTATGTTTTTGGATTAATATTACTGCTGCATTAATGTATACGTTGCATTTTACTGCTGTGGATGTTTAAGGTTGAGCTAATTGTACAATTTTAACTACTTTATAAACTGTTGGGTAGTTTCATCCACAGCAGTACATCTTATTCTGCAACATCATCATGTTTGCACTATGAGGATGTACTGCATGTTATTTTAGACAAAATGTCGAGATATAACGTGTTGCCTAAAAATATCGCAATATTATTAATAGGCCATATCGCGCAGCCCTAGTTTATTATGGTTCTGTATTTCTCTTTAAGTAACAGTGTTTACAATGTTACTTATAACATTATTTCTAGGCACTGAAACTCAAACCGTTTCTGATCCTCCAAATATAAATATTAAAATTATTAAATTAATCATTAACATAGACAACTAGTTGACTAATGGCTTGAACAAACGACTACTAGTCTACTAGGAAAATCTTTAGTCAGAGGCATCCCTACAAATAAGTGTATTTTCCAAAATGTCAAACCTATTCCTTTAAGACTTGGAAATGCTGCTATCTTTATAGAGTTTAGAAATATAAAGTGAGATGCTTTGTTAATGCACCTGTTTCCCTCTCTCTGACAGTTCAGAGTCTCCCCCGATGAGTCCCTCCACATTGTGATGGCTCTCTCCGTGCCGACAGAGGTAGATGGAGTGGGAGTGTACGTGGATGTTCATGAGGTAGTACACTATTTTACTTTGTATGTAGTCCTGCACCTTGTTGACCAAGAAACGACGGCCAACATTGATAACCTGGATGAAGGAAACGTTCCTGTGTGTCAGTGCCAAAAGAGGAAAACAGAAAGTCATCAAGGCTCAAGGATATGGGAAGTGACATCTTGTACTTTTGCTGTAGTCTAAATATCCTGATATTTTGTCTATCAGACACTTCAGAACATTCTGTCAACAGCTCATGGACAGTGAAAGGTTCAACAAGATCAACAACAATTTCCCCTCTACAAACAAAGATATAAAATGAAATATTCTTGGGTTACTTATTTAAATAAATGGATAATGCAGTGTGGAATTTGCAAACATGATCAGTTAATTAATAAGAAAACAAACAAATTACAGAAAGCAGAGTTTAACCTCTAAGTTATAACCTCTGAATCAGTGGTTTTTCTGGAACCACATTTCAGGTTTGCTTTCTGTCCCCAGAGTCAAAACTAAGCATGAAGAAGCAGCGTTCGGTTTTTATACATCATACATCTGGAACAAACTCAACAACTCTCAGTTCTTTTGAATCAAGAACTCTCTGTTTGCCACTGCCTTGTATTGAATCAATAAATAATAACAACAACAACAATAATAACAATATTCATTTCTTACAATGCACTTTAACTTTTCTTTTATTTCATACCTATCTTATTCTGTTTTTGTTTCTATTTAGCTTCTTTTTATTTTCTATTCTCTTGGCTCTTAATTGTATTTCAATATCCTTTTGTAATGTGTCCTTTTGCACTTTGGCTTGATGCTTTTGATGTCTACACTTTAAATTGCCTTGCTGCTGAAATGTGCTATATAAAGAAACTTCCTTATTTTTGGATTCATGGTATATAATTTCCACAAAACCAAACCCATTAAATAGCAGACAATAACCATCACTATTATAAATGAGCTCCATCTGCTGGATAGTTTCTGCAGGTGCATGTTCTTACAAACACAATTCCCGGCACACTTGAAGGCCTAAATGACTTTTGCTTTGATTACGTTAGTGTTGAGAGTTGTTAAACAAAGTCAAGGCAAAAAGTAAAGAAATAATACTGGTAGCATCTTTAACAGAAATGACCTCTTACTTGTCGTGTTCGTCCGGATCTAAAGGTTGGTACGTCACTTTATAACACTCTATTCTCTTCAGAAAATCCTCCATGACCCTTTCTCTGTTCCTCTCAGGGTAATCTGGGCTGGACACCTTCACATCCTTTACGAAAGAGACATTTGGTAAAGATTATTCACCATCACGTCTAACAATAAAAGGACACAAGTATCAGCGTAAAGTGGAGCACAAATGCACCATTTACCAGGATGTTTGTAGCGATGACATCTGGATCGTCACATATTGATTCAACAAAAAACACCTGAAAAAAGACACGAATCATTAGAAATCCATAATGTATGTGAAAATATACTGTCTGTGCTAAAATGATTAAACCAACAATGCATCTATAACCTTGTATGCATTATTCTGTGCAAAATTAAGGATGAGCTCCCTCCTCTCTCTGGTGGTGTTGGTGGCATCAAAAACCTGACAGACAACATAGGATATTCAGACCAAATTACAATTATTACAGCAAATACAGATGGACAGGTTTTTTTTGTTCCCTTACAGCGATCTGGCCTCCCTCCTCATTCAGATAGGCCTTGACATCTTCCAGTGCCACCAAGGCACACTGTCTGTGGAAACATAATGAGAAAACTGATCAGGAAATCAAAGAAGTTAGCTTTTAAATGCATCTTCTAGACTTTACACGCTGTAATAACTATAACCCCATTTGTTAAACAAACAAAATGCTGTCAAAAGAGACCTGGAAAGACTACATGAAAAGTAACCAGGTGTTTTTACTCACGACGGACACCTTCATATCTCCTCCTTTTGCCCCTCAAGCAACTGTGTCCTCTAAATAGGTCTGTAATGAATTCCTTCACTTCTTTGTAAATAAGATCAGCAATGTCAGGGCAAACATCTCACCATCACTTTCTCAGAACTATGCATATGACCTGTCTCCCGCTGATTCTTGGTCCTATTTTAAACCTGTGACATTACATGACATCACCTCTGCTACATACAGTACATTGAAACCCTCATCTTGTCCAATGGATGCTCTCCCTACTGTGCTATTTGTACAAGTGTTTGATTCTATTGGCCCCTGTATTATAGAGAAGCTTAATACTTCACTTTTAACTGGTGTCGTTCCTAGTTTTTTAAAACATGCTGTTGTTAAGCCTGTACTTACAAAGCCCAGTTAGGATCCATTACAACCCAGGAGCTACAGGCCAATATCCAAACTTCCATTCCTGTCAAAAATTCTAGAAAAAGTTGTAGCAGAGCAACTCACCCTTTTCCTGGAGAATCACAAGCTGTTTGACAAATTCCAGTCTGGTTTCCGTAAAATGCATTCCACAGAAACTGCATTACTTAAAGTTTCTAGTGACATTCTGATGTCAGCTGACTCTAAGGAATATACCGTTTTGGTCCTCTTGGACCTTTCATCTGCTTTTGATACTGTTGATCATAATATTATGATAATAGATCTGGTTTGGATGTCTGGATTAATTTTAAAATGGCTTTCATCCTACCATTCTGGTAGAAGTTTTAGTGTTTATATGAATCAGATCATGTCTAAAACTGCAGGGTTGTACCTCAGGGTTCTGTCTTGGAACCCATCCTGTTCCTTTTGTATATATTTCCTCTAGGACAGATAGTTAGTCAATTCAGTGACATATTTGACCATCTGTATGCGGATGACACTCAACTGTAATGCTCGTTTAGGGAAATGGAGTTCCATAAATTGTCTTCTTTAATTACTGTAACTGCTTGACCAGTATCAACCAGTGGTTATGTGACAACTTCCTGCTTCTGAACTCAGAGAAAACAGAAACACTAATTATCACCCCTGAAAGTAGCATCCCTCAGATAAAGCAGCATATTGGTGACTTACTATCCAGCCGAGCCTCAGGAGCTTAGGTGTTGTTTTTGATTCAGCGATGTCCTTGGAGTACCACTCTAAACAATTAGTCAGAAAATGTTTCTTCCAACTAAGGAATATTTCCAAATTAAGAACACTGGTGTCAAAGGCTGAGTTGGAGATGATCATTCATGCTTTTATTTCCTCTCGTTCAGTCTTTTTACTTGTTTGAGCAAGAAGAGCTTTACCGTCTCCAGGCTGTTCAGAACTCTGCTGCAAGGCTTTCAACTCACACTAACAAAAGAGCGCACATCAAATCCGTTTTAGCATCACTTCACTGGTTACCAGTCCAGTACAGAATTCAATTTAAAATCCTGGTCCCTACTATTAGAGCCGTGCACGGCCAAGTTCCTCCCTACATCTCTGAGTTGATACAGCTTCATACTCCAACCCGTAGTCTGTAGTCAGAGGTTGTTAGTGGTTCCCCACACTCATTTTAAAACCAGAGGGGATCGATCACTCCAAGCAGCGGCACCTAGGCTGTGGAATGCTTGGCCTCCCTTTCTATGTTGTGTGAATTCTGTTGATTCTTTTAAAAAGCAACTGAAGACTCTGCTATTCAAGCAGGCTTTTAGTTAGGCGAGGGGTATTTATGGTTTTTGTTCTATATTTTCCATTTGTATTTAAATTTTCTTATGCATTGTATTTTACTTTGTTGTATTGTATTACATTTTATTGTGAAACACTTTGTGATTTTTATCTGTGAAAGGTGCTAAACAAATAAACTTTACTTACTTACTTACTTACTCTTACTCTTAGCGGTGGATCACTCGGCTCGTGCGTCGATTAAGAACGCAGCTAGCTGCGAGAACTAATGTGAATTGCAGGACACATTGATTTTCAGTAAACATTATTTACACAGTGAGAAATGAGTAGGTAATTGAGTGAAAAGATAAAGAGAGTAAGATTGAACAGAGTGAAGGAAGTGGTCTTAAATCTCGCGCCTGAGTGATTTGCAGGATCCTCTGCCCACCTGTAAACGTGCTAGTCGGTCCAAAGTATAACTGGATCAAAGTGGCCTGACGACAGACATGTCCTGCTTTCTCTGTAGTGTCCGAGGGTTTTTGGGGTTTCCAGCTGATAAGTTGGGTTAGCAGCGCATAGCCTCAGACGTAACCAAATTCAGTGGACACAAATATTGCTATGGACCCGAGTACAGACTAGCTGGAGAGAATAGATACTTCTCTGTTTATTCTCTTTTCAAAGATAAAAAATAATTGTAACTCAATTATTTATATAACCCCTCAGCCTGTTTTTATTTTCTATTTAACTATTTTAACCCTGATTGTACACTGCACTGAAACTTTTACTATCCTGTTTTACCCTGTTTTTTTTAAATCCTGTTTTTATTTTCTATTTCACCCTTTTCAATAATGTGTTTCTTTTTCAATTTCCCTGTGTTGCTTAAACATTTTATGCTTGGTGACTGTGAGGCGACAGTGCTAACCACTGCACCACCGCACCGCCCTGTTGTTGAAATGTGCTATACAAATAAACTTGCCTTGCCTGGCCTTGCCTTACTTACTTACTTACACCTCATAACACATGCAAAAGGATGAATGTAGGAAAAGGAGTTAATCTACTGCACCAAAGGAGAATATAAAGAGGAACTCACTTTCTAATTTCCATTGCTTCTTTATTGTCATGTCTGAAGAAGTCATAGGACTTGTATGACTTCACTGCTTCTCTCCTATAAACTCCAAGGTTAAATACTGCAAGGGAACCAAGAAGGGCAGTCAGAAAAAGAAAGATAATGAAAAGGAGGATTACTGTATGTCAGGGGAGGGGTCTGCCAAACCAGTTCTCCCAGTTCTGCATTCAATTTATATGACAACAGAAGTGTATATAGTTCATATAGGTGGTTGGCATAAATATAACTAAAAATAAACATAGCATATTCTTAAGCACAACATTTTCTGTAAAGTAACGTCATTGCCATTACAGTCTTCATAAAGGAACTATGTATCATGGTGGATTAAAGCTATCTCTTAAAATAACAAAATGCTTTCATTTAACAATCTCTCTGATATTTCACAGGGCTCACAGAGGCAATTCAATTTCTTAACCTGTTTCATATTGGCTGTGTTTCCTGTGGAGAGATCAAAGTTCATGGCACGCATAAAACTCTTGAGTCTGTACTGACCCTTAGTTGGTACTCCAATCCAGTTGAGGTAGCGTGTCAGCTTCTTGGACATGTAGGTTTTCCCCCTGGCGGGCAACCCAATCATCACTATCACAGTTGGAGAATTGGTCATGTAGGAAGCCCAAGCTGCACACACATACACACATAAACACAACCAGAGATTTTAGGTACTAAACACGGGAGGACATTTTATGACCTACATCCCCCTTCACAAGTTTTATAATTACATTATTGTCCTATTTGTAATAACAGGGTTGTATGTGAATATGGTGAATACCATATTATCATTACTATGTTGTTACGGCTGCTTACGTTCTTCGAATCGGATTCTAAAGTTTCATTTTGCACACCCTTTTGTTGTATAATGTAAATAAATATAAAATATAAATATAAAAAAATATAAATATAAATACAACATTTCTGTCACACCATCGCCATCTCTCGATGGCTTGTTAATGTTTAGAATCCAAGTTTAGTGATCCAGTGTAACTATGTTGGCTGGGACATGAAATGGAAAATATTCAAACTGATTTTTTTGTTATCTTTTTTGCTAAAAACAAATACCTAGCGAGACCAAACTTGACTCAAATAGTTTTGTGTTCAAGACTTATTTTGATTGGAATCATGTTGGAACCATCTCCCGTTCCTGATTAAAGCTTCCTCAATGAATGTCTGAATGTGAAGTTAAAGTGAAGGCGAGCTCAGAGGCCTCTTTACTGGCTGACTCTGAATATTGACCTTGCTCATTACAGTATTACTATGCTTTAAAGGCGCTGTGGTACCTGCCTTTACAAACATACATACTAAAAAAACAGAAGGTGCATTAAAATTGACATTGATATTAACAATCAGTGCCTGCAGAAACCTTATCGCCTTTCTTTACTCATGGCCAACAGAGTAAGAAATGTGATTTACAGCAATATTTTACTGCATTATATTATATAATGACATAGTCAGGATGCAGTTCAATGTTGAATACAGAGCAGGTTGGTGCCTCAGATAATGAGTCAACATTTAAGATAAGATATTCCTTTATTTATCCCCCCTAGGGGAAATAAATTTCACCTTCAGAGCGCACACACACAGGGAAAATAAACCACTCACAGCACTTCTTCTCGTTGGTCCTGAGGTCCATCTTTTTGGCCTCTGCTGTGCCAGCTGAGGCAGCTGCAGGTCTCTGCCTTCTGGCAGCCATGACCGGTCTGATCTCTGTCCTGCTGTCCTGTCCTGGCTGGTCTGGGGACGAGGTCAAAATTTCTCTTTGGAGGACAGGTGCGATCACTATACTGTATGTACAATACAGCGAAATGCCAACAGATGTTCAGAACCAATGTAAGGTGATACTACTCTTATAATACATTTAAGGATGCTAAAGACATCCAGCAAATACAGAAATCCATGGAGGACACTGGTGGTGCTGGGAGGAGTCCATTACCACAGACAGACTATCTTATAAAGCTTGAACCATTAGTCAATTATTCAACGAGTTGATCTACAGAAAACACAAGTCCATCCCTTCCAGTTATGATTTTATGTTTTATATCAAAACATTTCAAATGTGAGTAACTGCTTACTCATTTGCTTTAGGGCTGCAAATATTATTTTCATTTGATTATTTTGCAGCTTAATTTATTAACTATTTGGTACAAGTTTCGGTTACCTAGCTAGTTAAAACTGTAATGTAACATTTAAGTTCAACGTCTCTGCAATTGTTACATTGAAATCTAACCACTACATCTGCTTCATTAATAATCCGAGCAGAAGTGGTATCATTTTGCTACATTAACTTCCGAACAGTCTTGGCCTGCAAAGTTCAACACTTCCGCCTTTACTACAAGTGTCGTTAAAAGAGACAAAGAAACGTTGAATCAAAGTGGGGATGAAAACCCAAATGTATAAACTTACCGCAAATCGGCAGGTGCCTGTGTATATTCAGTTTTTGTTGTCTTTTTAACGATGCTTCACCATGGCTGGAGGTAATTCTTTTTTCCCTAGGATAGTGAAGGCATTACCCGCCCTACTCTACCTCTGATTGGCTTACTCTAATATCCTTACCATAACCCTAGCCAATCTAACTCCTCTCGCCTAAACCTAAGCAACCCAAACAACGAAGGCGACGAGTACTAGCCAATCAGAGGCAGAGCAGGGCGGGTCATGACGTCACTATCCTGCCCGCCGGAGACGACTCCTTCATCTGGGGCGAGTTCAATCTCAAAACGTTTAGCACTGGTTTGCAACGTTTTCTGATTGAACGGCATGTTTCCTTGCAACGTTGTGCAACGTTCTGCAACGGGATCGAGGTATGTTTTCTCCCGTTTGGTGGGCGTGTCTTAGGTGTTACCCAATCAGCTGCCACAAGTTAGTAAATACAACGGTGTTTGAAAGGTAAGAAAATTCAGTGCGTACACAGCAGGGTGTTCAAGGCACCACCGTTTTTGTTAAAAAAAAACGTTTTGCTACGTTTTGTCGGCGCTGAACTCGCCCCTGAGTTGTTGTTTTTTCCCCCCTCTCTCCTTTATTTAGGAGACAACAAACAAAACCGGCATCATATCACATCTTATATATCTTTACATCCTTTACATCCTTTACATCAGGTTCAGCAAATAACAAAGCTGACATCAAATGATAAGGAATAATACAATAAATAAATAAAATAAATAAAATAACGGTAGGGCTACCTCAAATTGAGGTAAATCTGCTTAATAATGAAACCAATTTTAGGGTTTTCTTGTTTTTACAAGTTTCAGTGACTTATTCAAACATTTTATCTCATTCTTCCTGTAGTTCAAGCAGGGTTTAATCTGTATAAGGATTTCCCCAATAGCATTACAACGTTAAGAACAAAATCCAAATCCTTGTTTCCCACAAACAAACCAAATTTAACTAACTCTGTCAATGCTGAAGACACCATCCCCTTGGAAATATTATTTTTTCTTATTTTTTCACCTCTTCAACTTCAAATTCCCTGAGAACATATGTCCTCTTATTGGGTTAAGATAACATTCCTTAAGCAGAAGAACTCGGCCCTGAGGTGTTTTAGCTCATCCTCGGTGTCTGCTTATGCTGGAAGTTCACCAGTAAATAGAACCTCCGGTTGGTCTTTCCAAAATAAAATCAGAATCAGAATCAGCTTTATTGCCAGGTATGTGTACACATACGACGAATTTGAGTCTGGATTGTACAAAGCTCACGACGTGCATACTTGTAAAATAATACAGTAATACAATCAAACACAGGCTAGAGTATAGAGAATATAGAGCAATGAGCAGAGTGCAAAGTATGCAGGAGTAAATTATTATTACCATTATTGTTATAATTATGTACATGTCGGAGGTGGATGTGATATATAGGTGCACATACACATACAAGCATACATGTACACAGTGTGATGAGTGCAAAGAATGCTGGAATAAATAAGTATTATGTGCAGGTGTTATGTATATGAGGTAGATGGATTTGGTATACAGTATATACAATATGAACAGTATGAACAGCTCTGAAATAGAGAATGATGAATAAATGATAAGTGGTAGCCAGTAAACAGGTGGCTGATCAGAGTTACTGGGTTATTGCACAGGAATTGTTCCTGACACTGTGAGTCGGAGTCAGCTGTGATGGCTTGTGTGAAGAAACTGTTCTTGTGTCTGTTAGTTTTGGCGTACAGTGTTCTGTAGCGCCCACCAGAGGGGAGAAGCTAGAACAGGTTGTGTCCGGGGTGAGATGGATCTGCAGTGATGTTTCCTGCCCGTTTCCTGATTCTGGAAATGTATTGCTGTATACAAACCCCAGTAAATGAGTTTCTTCAGATTTAATTCAGTACATATATGCGTTGTCCTGAATGGAGGGCAGGTTGGCACCAATGATTTTTTCTGCAGTCCTGACTGTCCGTTGTAGTCTGTCCCTGTCCTTTTTGGTGGCAGATCCAAAAATTCTTTTAAAGACAGTATCTCGTGGAATTCCTTGGAACTTCTATTTTGAATAAGACCTAGAAGTAAGCAAAAACAAAATACACATTTTAAGGTAACAGTTTATTTTTACCCCCTCTATTTATATAGAGTATATAATCAATGAATAAATGTTTTTAACACAACATAACCTGTGGTTAAAAAATGATGCATCAAGATGGATCACCGCCCTCTGAATTGTAATCAAATTGAATCGTGAGGTGCCAAGAGATTCCCACCCCTACTGCCCAAACAGTAGGCTATTCCCATTCAGTTAATTAAAAATTTCCTTCAATACGTTTTGTGAAGCAGTTGTCTCCAATTGTCCACTGCATCTGTTAATGCCTGTCCATAGGCTCAATATTCATCTGTGACAACATCTGAGCCTCTTCTTACATGATGTTGTATGGTTGGCAACAGGTCTTCTCTTGAGTGATCTCTCACTACCCCGAGAATGAGTTTCCTTGACGATGATGTGTTTTGTGCTAAACTTCCAAATGTTCAAAATTCATACAGATTGTTCATAAAGTGAAGAAACATAAATAAAAGTTGTTTTCCTGCACAAAATGTGTGTCACTTTACTTAAAGTTATAAGTTCTTATAATTTGTCCACATGGTATTATGTCCACCTGTAACATATTATACAGGGATGGACATTTTAACACTTTACTTAAAACAAACAAGACATGCTATATAACATTAAACATAACTATAAGCTATTATTCCATTTATTTGTTTGGAATTATTTTGTTATTTTATTTTTTATTTTATTTTATTCCATTTCCACATCTCTAATTCTAAATTGTGACTAAAGTGTATTTATAACGAGGCAGAGTTGATGGTTATATGGAACATGGTCGGAGATTCTTGTCACACATTGATATAAACTGGTATTACTATTAGTTATAAAACATTAAATCAAAAGGTCATAATACGTTATGAACTTTGCTATAGCGCCTAATGCATGTTTGTAAGTGATTATAGCAATTGTTATAATGTCTTATGGACGCATTATATCGTGTTACAAATGTATGCATAAGTCATTATAGCGAAGACCTTCATAGAAAGTGTTACCAAAGTTAAATTCTGCCACTGATTATAACACACTATGTAGATGATTTGTATATTGTGTATTGAGAGTTACTAAATCACTTATTACACACTGTTGTGTTTAGTCATTAATCATTAAACATCATTGCAATGTGTTATCAAGTCTTCACAAACTGTGGATGCAGTTGTGGATGCAATATATTTGTTGACAAATACAATTTTAAAAAATTACAAAAAAGGACTACATGATGGTAACTTTACATTTTGTATTTTTGTATTGTATTCCTGTCCATATGTTTAAGGGGTTAAAGGGCTTTTAGGGGGGTAGAGGCTGTCATATGCTGTACAGAGCCTCTTAAAGTAAATTTGTCATTTGTGATTTTGGGCTATGTAAATCAAATTGACTTGACTATGTTTCTAAGTTTGCAACTGTTTTTGTGTAAGGGAAACCCTCACAACATCCCTGATCAACTTAAAGTTTGGATATTTATTTAGAAATTCTGTGTTCAGGGAATAATCTCTTGTAAATGTATCCCTAATTCTGACTGATGGTATCAGGTTTAAAAGCAATGACATGATTTTATTTTGAAGGCAGTCTTGTTTTAGTTATCATCAGCTGACTTGACGCACCTGCTCGAGACTCTTTGCTGCCCATTCTTCACGACGCCTGCTGGAGGCGCTATGTGTCAGTAGCGATGACGCAAGGAGATGCTCGTTGACAGAAACCCACTGCATCATAACTGACCATAGACTTTATGAGAACCCTACATTTCGATAGTTCATGTTATGTTAGTCATATGGTGACGTTTATTAAGCACTGTATTGATGAATCATGCACTCACTCACTTGCAGTAAGCTGGTAACGTCACAACGTGTCACATCTTCACTGAGTTCTTTTGACTGTGTTAAATAGCTTAAACTGTGGCAATGTCGAAAAGGTCATTATTGTTGAAACTCCAGTAGTCTACATTATCTGTAAAACAATAACTGAAATGACTGTATGTAGATGAAAACCACCACATTTATAGTCCAGCTGGCAATGGCTGCTTTCATTTTTGGATTTAGTGTCTCTGAAATGCTCAGCAGCAAGAATACATGATGCAAAAATCTCCACCATCCTCTCACCTGGGATGCTGCTGAGTAGATAAAGATCTTTTTTGAGGATAACCTTCTAGGTAAGGTATGAGCAAGAGTGCGGATTCCTTTGGGAGAACGTGTGTGTGTGTCCGACAGCTCTGTGGGGACCAAAATGGGATTCTTTCAGGGTTCAGATTAGAATAAGGTTAAGTTTAGGGTTAGGGGAAAGGTTAAGGTTAGAGTACAGGACTAGGGAATGCATTATGTCAGTGACTGGTCCCCACGAAGATAGTGCCACAAGGGTGTGTATGTGTGTGTAGCATGTAAATAGACCTTTATGAACAAGTAGATTATCAATTGGTGTAACAACAAAGCCAGCTGAGCTTGCCTTGCAGCATTAAGTTCCACAAAAAGCTGTTGACATCCAACCTACTACTGTGATAACTGGCTTTAAATGAGGCTCAACCTTCACACAATTTCTCTTGGCTGTCCCTCAGTAAAGTCTTACACTGATCCAGCGTGTGTACAATAGCCTACCTGTCAAATAGGAAGTTTTGCGTGTCTGTAAACAACTATGTCTCTTCGTTCTGTCCAGTTAAATATGGTGTGCCTCAGGGGTCGGTCTTAGGACCCATATTGTTTTCCTTGTATCTGCTTCCCCTTGGACATATTATCCATAAACATGGTATTTCTTTTCATATTTATGCTGATGACCCACAAATGTACCTGCCCGTAAGATCCACAGACCCTGGAATGCTGAGTTCACTTACCGACTGCCTTTGTGAAGTTAAAAAATGGATGTCAAATAATTTCCTCCAGCTGAACTCAGACAAAACAGAAATCCTGGTCATCGGGTCCCAGCAGATGGTAAATCAAATACTGCCATCTGCTGGTTCCCTAGTAAATCACATTAAGCCTGTTGCAAAGAACCTTGGTGTCTGGGTGGATAGTAATTTAAATTTCGAGCAGCACGCCACAAAACTTGTTCAATCATGTTTTTATCAACTTAGAAATATAGCAAAAATTCGATCTATGTTAACTTTTAAGGACACCAAGACCATTTTACACGCCTTCATCTCATCACGCCTGGATTATTGCAACAGCCTTTTCACTTGTTTAACCCAAAAATCTACTGATCGACTCCAGACTGTCCAGAACTCAGCTGCCAGGCTTTTAACCAGAACAAAGAAAAATGACCACATCACCTCTATTTTAGCTTCATTACACTGGCTCCCAGTATGTTTTAGAATTGACTTTAAAATTCTATTGATTACTTTTAAAGCTTTTCATGGCCTCTCGCCTTGTTATATTTCTGACCTTTTAGTCCCATACACACCAGCACGTACCTTGAGATCCTCGGGCAGAGGTCTGTTGTCTGTTCCAGAGTCTCGACTGAAAACTAAAGGGGACAGAGCGTTTGCTGTCAGGGCCCCGAGACTCTGGAACAGCCTGCCCGAGGAAATCAGGTCAGCTGAGTCAGTGAACTCTTTTAAGTCCCTTCTTAAAACATACTTTTATAGGAGAGCCTTTCCCGATCTTATTTGACTTTATTTTATCCCTTTTATTTTTTTCTATTTTACTTATTTTATATTTATCTTAAACATGTATTTTAGTCTTTTCAATGTTTTCTTGCTTTTATCTTGGATTGTTTTTGTATTATTGTCTTTTGGGTATTATTGTCTTTACACTTGTTAAAGCACTTTGTAACTTGTTTTTGAAAAGTGCTCTACAAATAAATATTATTATTATTATTATATTATTATAATAGAAGCAATATCCACATTAGGCGCAAAGGCTAAAGCCAAGTTCAACAGGCTAACCTGCAAAAATAAACATTAATAAACACAAACAAAAGCAAAAAATTATGGGTTCCAAGGTTGAAGTCCGTATCAATCCATCTTGAGCTTCAGTTCTGAAGTTAATCTGGTTTTGTAACATTACTGGCCCTCCTTGAGAAAGCAGTCCGAAGTAAAATGGTTAACGTAGCTCACACATATTGTTGTAGGGACATTTCCATAAAAAATGAAGTTGATCCATTGGGTCTTCACTTCCTGGCGGGAGTAGACCATAGGAGTGGATGAAGACTTTTGTGTTGGTTCTTGCAGCCAACAGCAGAGAAATTGGCACGCTTTGCTCGCTTTCACATCTTCATGTTACTGGAGACTGTCGGCTGTTAGCAAGGAAATTACAGCAGCAGACTGAGGTAGATTCAGGATGTAGTCACTCCTTGGTTGGATTAATATGTAAATATCCTTCCCGTTTGATGTTTACCTCCTTTATTTTACCTAATGTTTTAGAGAAGAAGGGGATGTTTGAAACGTCTTTTTACCTTAAGTGTTTCAATACAGGGGCATTTGTGGGGATACAGTGATTTGTGACTTAAAATGAATTTGGGACAGGGGTGTAAAGTTGGGGGGTAGAGGGCAAAGGCCCCTATTTCTTGCGTCCATGTGGACAAGCGGAGGCGATGTGGAAGGATTTAGTGCATATGTAGCGTAGGTAGATATTTATTGTCTATAAATATTTATCATTATGATTTACCTTGTCTGGAACAAAAAGACATTAATAGAGAGAATAACATTCTCAGATAAAAAGCAGTGTGCACAGTGGTGTCCACATACATTTGGTAAATTGCTGTTATTACTAGAAAGAGTATTATTTGTATGACCACATACTAAAGTGGACCAAATCAATTTGTTTTGCTGACCCTTATTTATTTTAAGCTTTAAAAAAACAATTAAAACAACTGAGCACAAAAAGAAGAAACAAAAGTGTCTTTGGGATCAGGGAGAGTTTTCTGGACACAATTTTCCTCCTCCAGATCCAAGAACAACAATTAATATAATTGAGGTAATTTGTTTAGACATATATCCAAGGAAAAACATACATGCATTCCAAAAATGAGTGGCATTCCCCTTTAATTCTACATCTTATTTCATACAGAAAATATGCCACATAACTCATCGCAATCACAATTCTTTATTGTCTTAAAAGAAATTTGCCTCACAGTGTCTAACTATTACATCATAACATTAAACAACCCTTTTGTCTGTAAGATATGTGCTTATTTTGTAAAATTATGTTCGTCAGTACAAGATAAACTGGAACTACATAGTTTTTGCTCATTTTCCTTGCTGGATCTCTGAGAGGACAGATGTCAAGAGTGGATATGTAGCCAGGCAGAGATGGCCACAAGGGCGGGTACTTAAGTAAGAATGGGCTTATGATTCTCAGTGTTTCTCTGTCTGTCAAGCATACACAATAACCTAATTTTTACCCCAAAGATATTCATGGCAACTGGCACCGACTGTGTCTCAGACAATTTTGTAAATTCTAGAAATCACATTAACCTGTGAATATTGCCTCGTCCACATGGCGGTTCAACAGCATAGACACCGTCTGCCTCCAGAGTTGTACACTCTGGTCATCACTTGTCCATTTTGTAGCCCTTTGAAACTCAGGAAGTACTGGTTATCAAACTGTCTGAAGATCCCTGATCAGCTCATGCTCTCTTGAAAGTTCACTATGTGGGCAAATAAAGGGACCCGGCTCTCAAATGATATGAAAAAGGAGAGGACTTACCACCATTGGTCACAGTTAGAAACTCATACATACAGTACATACCCTGAATGCCTTACACACAGATTGAATAGCTTCAGATCATTTGCAAGACCCATTTAAAGGAGTACTGAAGGAGGATCTTTGTATATTTTATATGTAAAAGGCCATGCTCTTAGAGATTACACAGTACAATAAAGAGTCTAATCTAATCCTTATGATATAATTGTGTGTAATATTAACTTCACAGCTAATATTACCATTGTATTATGGATGAGTGCAATAAAAAAAACGCGGCAAGAATGATGACCAGGACATGTAGCAAAGGGATGTTTAATGATTTCTTTGGACAATGAAATGCACATGTCCATTGTTGATGTACTACAAATAAGAGAATAAGAAAATCAACAACTTGGTGTTGTGTCAGCATTCCCAGTTCAATTTCATTTCTTGATTGATGTTAACTTAAGATTCAAAATGGAGCACAACAGGATGTCTGGAGTGTCAGACAAGGACTGACCAGTAGGGGGAGAGCCAGCTCTTACTAAAAAAAAAAACAAACAAACTAGTAAGTCAACCTACACTTGTGCATGAGTATCTGCTATGCCCAATTCCATTCATGTATCGCTGGACCTTGTTTCCATTTGAGAAGTGAAACATGGAAAACACCAGTCCCATTATCAATGTGTCATGAGTTCAGACAGAGACCAGGCATAGCGTATCTGGAGTGAGCTGATGCACGCACAAACCAACTTTGCTGAGAATGGGCAGACAGGCTGTTGAATCCATGAGCAGATTAAATAGAAAAACAAAAAAATCACTTTAAATAAAATCTTTATCAAATGACACTGAAATGTTGATGATCATTGCCGTCTTGGCACAATATTAACACCCTTGCAGCACCATTAATTATTATAATTACAGAAGTCAGGACACGATTTAGGCTGACCTCATTTCAGATTAAACAAAACGTGTCAAATTACATTACTTTTTTTTATTTATTTTTTTTAAAAGTGTACCACAGTTTTGCAACAGAGGTGAGAGTTCAAGCTGCTAGAAAGGGGAGTGAAGGGCTTCTGACTTTAGCAGTCAAATTAAGCCTGTCCTTCACCGCAGCAAACCTTACCAAAGCTTATTTTTGTTTTAATTAGGTCTGGGTTTGAAATGTCTGCCAACGTCTGAGCATTTTTGGCCAATTCATTTGTGGTTATATAATAAATAATCCATCCATAGTGGTTACCGTTGAGTTTTGAGTGTGTGACCTGAGAGTCATTTCAAGGGCTGTCAGTTCACAAAAGACAAACATTCATCCTTCACGCAAGCCTTATTGGAAATGTTGAATTAAATAATTTAAGACTGGGTACCTACTACATTGCTTGCTCTAATACAATTTTATTATTGCTATACTATTCCATTTCCTTTCCAGTAGCAAGTAAACCCCCACCCTACCACACGTAGTCTTGGTGGAATGGGAATGCCATAACGAGTGGTGAATGTCTTGGTCCCCTACATCACGTGAGGATGCAGTGAAATTCAGAATGATCAGGCAAACAAAGGTGAGCAAACTTGATCTGAGGTGAATGGAAAGTGCAGTGATCAAGTCGACGTGAGCTGTATAAATGCATACGTCTCATACATTCCTCTGTGGCTCACTGGCTGGGCAGTCATCCTCACATCCCTTCACAAAAATAAAAAAATGTAAGACTTTTAACAATGGGTATTCACAGACACAGACTTTGTAGTGTGCGTTTGTGAAAAGGAAGATGGTGGAGTGAATGATTGCATCAAGTGCTAATATCTCATGACAGTACATGTACTCGATCTATAAAAAACTACCTTGGTACTGAACACTGACCTCTTTCTAACAAATAATCTGGTATACAACATTTACAAAATGAACATTGTAATAGTGTGATATTTATAATATATATGCTACTGCCTTCCTCTGGTTCTCTGCATTTTAAAACCTCTGGAGTACATTAACACCATCTTGTATTTCTTACACAGTAAAGCCTACACACCACACCCAACGAGTGGCAGCCTAATACAAATAGAGAACAGGAAGACTCTGTGGACAGTGAGTACACCTGCATGTGTGTCCTGAGTGTGTGTGGATGGTAGCTCAGCTCGTAAACCAGGCAGCCACAACTTGCCGGTAGCAGTGAGGGGAGTTTTAGGAGAGTAAACTTCTGGGATACCAAGATTCTTCGGCTCACAAGGTACAGGATGTCCTCATCCAAGATACTTGCACATTTAAGACAGTCCTGATATACTTTACGAGATAATAATTATTATAATGTCAATAATAACAATAGTATTAAACATCTGTCAAGGATATTTCAGTCCCATGGCAGCAGGGTGATGATCTGCATTATTCTGGATTGTTTCTGTGCCCCCCACATTTCTCCTGTTATCAGCTGTGCTGCTTTGAGGGATCGGCCACTGTGCATCCGTTGTACATCTGTGTGTCGTGTCAGATCTGTCTTGTGTGTTTGTGTCAATGAATGTCTGAAGTGAGTCAGGATTTTTTTCGATGATCACTGCTGGTTCACTCTCAGAGGCGGGTCTGGGCCTCGGGGACGTAGATTTCGATGCTGTCAGCGCTTTCCGTGGCGGAGTTCTGTCGTACTGATGCCGCGCGCTTTGCTGCCATCAGCCTTTTCCTGGCTTCTTGCCGCTGCTTGTCCACAGCCGAGTCCACGCTCCTGTCCTTCCCCGCTGATAGCTTGGGCTTAGACTGCTTCTTTGGCACAGATGATGGAAGGTGCTTGTTTTCATCCTGAGGAAATCATGTCAAGAAGGAAAAGGAATAAGGCACAGTGTGGTACTAGTTCAAAACACAACCTCCGGTGGTGCTGATGTACTGTCATTTGTAAGCCATTAAGCGTTTAGCAAATTAACGTGTAGTTAAATCCATCAAGATTTAAGTTTAGGATTACAACTAAATGTTTTTCATTATCAATTTATCTGTAGATTATTTTTCTAAATTAATCAAATTGTGAAAATAGTAAAAGATTTCGCACCAGCGAATTTTTAGTTTGAACGACTTATAGCTTAATCAAATCTATTATAATGAAAACTGGCACCAAACATCACCTTCTTCTCTGGTTTCTCAGGAAGTTGCCAGTTGTTGGCTTTAAGTTGGTAGAGCTCATCAAACTTCATGCTGATGTCTTCTATTGAGAGCTGTAGCAGATCCCAGAACCCTGCGAGGTCCTGTGCTGTTGGTCGGGGGTTGGCGTTTAGGTTCTAGTGAGAGGAAAATGAGACAGTATAGACAAGTGATTGAAGAATGGCTTTGGTCGTATCAGAGAGAATTAATCACATCCCTCCCTGTACACATATTTCCTAGGCAGTCTCCATTCAAGCAAATGGATGAAGAGAAAATACATTTGACCCCAAGTGACTTTCAGAGATTATTAAATTTCAACAATATTGGGCCTTTAATAGAGAATTTCTGGCAATCACAGTAAATCTAACAAGTCCTCAAGGATTTCATCTTTCTGCTTGGATGGAAAGTTAATTCCCTCTATGTGAATGTAATGTAATATGAAGACTTATGCATGTCAGTGTGTGTAGGACAAATAATCTTGGCAGGAGGAAGACGAAAGAAAATGGGGTCAGTAAGAGTTGACAGTAAGAGTTTAACTGACAGTAAGAGGCTAACAAAAACATGTAGTAAGAAGGGTAGTATATCAAGAGAGAAATCCCCACTCACCAAGTTCTCATTACAGAGCCCTCTGAACTGTTCAAACTTCTGTGATATGAGGAGCTGAGCGCTGCCTACTGCACTGCGGATCGTCCCCAACACTGCAAAACAGAAGAATGATAAATGATCAACAAGCTGGAAAGAATAAGTAGAGAGATGATTGAGCTAAAACAATATACAAACCATGACAAAAGGACATGAAACGGCTGCTACTTTCAGTCCGACAGTAAAGACATTTTGCACTTCAGAGATACAGTGTGAGTGTATATGTGACATAGGAGGGGGTGACTGTAGAGTTTATTCCTGTTGTCTATGTTACCATTCAATGTTCTGTGACGGTAAATTACTTCCTTAGAAGTAACATATTAACTCAATCTCAAGGAGGATAACAAATTACTCTTTATTCAGCTATTTTCCGCCTAATATTTCCATGTAAATGGAACTTCATAATTCAGCTCCACAGAGAGCAGGAGGACTGATAATCTGATGAAGCATCTGCAGCTAGAGTGCTCCTTGCTCATTCATATTTAAGACACTGCAGAGACAGATCCGCCTAAAAGCCTGAGTGGTATTCTGGGAGACGTGTATCTGCGGTGGCTCTATTACAGCTAAAACAAAGCCTACTCCCACTCTAATGAGCAGGGTTACTGTGAGTCAACGGCAGTAATGACTGTGTCATGCTTTGTTTCATTGTCCAGAGTCAACATGTAGGCCATACCTTCTTCCCCGTCTTTGAACCTTACTAACAGGGACATCAATTACATTCTTCATGTTACTGACTTGACAAGCTATTTACTGCTCTTTATTTATTACTTTTATATTATGCTTCCATTTTACATCTTCTACTGTGAAGAACTTTGTGAATTCTGATCTAGAAATAAACCTTACTTACTTTCTCAAGAATAAAGCATCTGGCTTTGAAGACTTTACATCTAAATGAAGTCATTATGCAAACACCAAGACCCTATTTACACTTAAGTTTCTCATATCCGCACAAAATTCAGATGAGATTTAACACAATCCACAAATCTTACTGTTACCACAATATCAGTTTAGCTAGCATTAGCTAACAACAATCACAAACGCACAAATGAATCATATTTATGAACAAGTAGCGATACAAAAGTTTCATTGTCTTCATGGGCTCTAACTCACCCACACAGATCATTCAGTGGTTTATCTGATCAGGGGTCAGATAAACGCTCAAGCAGAGCATATTTCATCGTGTGTGTAGAAATTGCTAGAGCAGTTTTTACTTTTTGCTTTAATGACACAGAAAACAAACAAATATGTAACGCCCGGTCAAGTTAGCAACAATAAATACGTTCGATCAAGTTAGCAAACAATAAATATGCAAAGTCTGGTTAGACTTTCAAAATAAAATGTTGAGAAACATGGCCATTTTAAAACAGCACATTGTTAAAGTTGTGAAACATTGCTATTTGGTTATGTTTAGGCACCAAATGTACTTGGTTAGGGTTAGGAAAATATCATGGTTTGGGTTAAAATAACTGTACGTCAGTTAACACGTAAGTTAGGTAATGTCACTTATGTAACTTACGCATTTTACGTAACCTACATAACTATAGGTCTTGACCATCTTGACCATCCATATGTGACAAGTTGGGAGTGAGAACGGGTTGTGTTTACGTATGCATCTTGGATAGACGGATGCATTTACACCTTTTCAACATCTGGCTAGAATGCGTCTGAAACCACCTGTAAACATGGTTTGAGTAATCGGATTTCAACCGGTCTTGAATTCTTCTTGGAAGCATTTACACTTTTTTTGAGACGGGACTGTTATCTGATCCACCCAAGACACATTGGAATTTAACTGATAAAACCACCTCTGGAGTTTCTTTGAGATGTAGCCTGATGTTAAATAGGTGTAAATGCATCTGTCTCTCCAAGATAAATATGTAATCTTTACTCCTTCCATAAGTAAGCAGTCTGTGGAAATGGTCACTCGCAGAGTAAGTCCACAGATGGCAACTAAAGTTATACTGAAATTAGCTGTCATTCTCCCTGTCCCTTAAAGCGGCAGGAAAAACGGCCTTCAGCAATTTCAACAAATATGTGCATTCAATCTTACCAGAATCTGGATGTAAGACTCTTGAAATGACAAGTGTAAATGTGGGCCTTAATGTTTTGATAGTCACGTCATGCAAATATGTCACATACCCTCCTCTGACAGCTTGTTGTCTTTGACCTCCTGATCCATCTGTTGACACCAGCCCTCCATGCGTCCCGTTTCCGCCTGCAGCAGCTTCAGAAACCAGTTACCATCGCGGAGGCAAGCTGGCGTGCTGGGCTGAACAGCATCTCCGTGGGTGGTGCAGTTCCCGGTCTCCAGGCTGGGATCTGGCGGTGGCAGCGAGGAGGGGTCTAAAGCTGGGTCCAAAGTCTCTGGGGGCGAGGTCGATATCCTGGATGGGGCCGAGGTGTGTTTAAGGGACTGCTGTTCCATGGCTTTGTCCTGTCTGTTGGGCGCGGTGGTATTCATTGTTTGACTGTTGGTGCCGTTGGCTGTGTTGTTTTCTGTAGGTGTAACATCCTGGGTCTCCTGAGGCTCAGTCTCTGTATTTTGTCTGGAGGCCATGCTGTTGTCCCGGCTGAGACTGTGGAGACATACATGCATGCATAAACATGAGCATCTGACAGAGAGTAAAATTAATAAGACAATTAAGTGATGTGTCAAACATGTTGCACAGTAACGTCTGTGGACAGCGAGTTTAACCAACAGGACCCTATGGCAGCTGATGGAGTAGAATCATTTATTGCGAGGGAAGGCAGAAAATACATGGGATTGAGGATGGTAAGCAGAGGGGAATACGCAACAAATCAGGTATACAACATTAAAGCTAAGCAGACTGCTGGATTCAGAGATGATGGGCAGGAGAAAAGGAAGTGGGCTGTCAAACAAATGTGATTTAGGGAAATTACAGCACACTGGAATAGTTTAAATGGCAAGCTGTTCGCTATACTGAGCTCACTACAGTCAAAACAAGAGTAAAAGGACATCAATCAGACCCCTGAGCTGCTTTCCTGCTGCCAGGCTGACCTTAGCAATAGGCTGACCTTAACACCACTCACCACCACTTCACCAGCCACATGGGCAAAAGAAAGAATGACACTGTGAATGTGTGCAGTTATGGAGGGAAAAGCAGAAACAGAGATTTGCGCTAATTTTTAAGACATTTTAAATCGCGCATCATTCACATCCGTGTTTGCTTGCTTACAGTGTTCTTCATTGCCTTTTGTTGGCTCATTGGTGCTTTTATTAGCACATTACTACCACCAACTGTCAATCAGAGAAACGGCATTAAACTGGTAGCATCACTTCATCCGCATGAAAACGAAGACCCAAACATTGCTTTGCAACACTACTAGTCAAAAACTCTACAGGGTACATTTTATTTTTCTCAAATAAATGCACGGTATATTGCAATATGGGCAATGTATGTGTGGGCACATGCCACTTGCCAGATACTCGATCAATCACCAATCAAATACATTTACATTTATTCATTTAGCTGACGCTTTTATCCAAAGTGACTTACAATTGCTATATATGTCAGAGGTCACACGCCTCTGGAGCAACAAGGGGTTAAGTGTCTTGCTCAGGGACACATGGTGCATGGGTCACAGTGGGGAGTTGAACCCAGATGTCTCACACCAAAGGCAGGTATCTTATCCATTGCACCATCAGCACCCCAAATAAAGCCATTGTCTATCCTATGGCTGCTTATTTTAATACTAACATACTATCTTCACTCTATTTGTTCTGATCAGTGGCCAGATGTGTAAATGTGATGTCAGAAACATGATAATGTATGAAGAACAGTGCTGTAGCAGCGGAGGTGAAGTGAAATTGTTTTTGTGAGTTTAGTATGTCTGTATAAAACCCCAACACAACTTGTCTCAGCAGCATTGCTCTTGTGTCCATGAGCATGTGATGCACATTAGAAAAGCTTAAAATTTCCCTCTCTGCATCTGCACGTAGCCGTCTACTTACAAACTCTCAACAACATGGAGGGAGACACAGGGCCTTTCTCATTTCCCAAATTTCCACCTCCTCAACTCCTTGAGGCGCTTTTTAGTCCCTCCCACCAGAGATGCGAGCTCGAGAAGTCGAGGAGGAGACGCGAGGAGAGAGGAGTTGACGAAACGGGCATTTAATGAAATGAGATGTCCTTTCCTCTGAGCCGTCATTTTAAAGCGACATCAATTAAATCTGACCTGTTGCACAGCAGCATCATCTGTCCACTGTTAGAGCTGTGATCTCTTTCAGAGCAGCATACCAGCTTTTGGCACTAAAGGCTACAGATTATTTCTTCACAATCCAGAAACATGTCTGTTAACATTATAACATGTAGAAACATCTCGAGGTTCCAATAAGCATCTGTTGAAAACAGTCAGATTACAGCAGCCTAATCATTCACTAGGCTACACAGCAGACTAGGCCTACCACTTTTTTGCGGTGCGCGTTGTGTGTGTAAACAGGAGATCATTACAGCCCTCAGCTTGATGAGATGAGCGTTTCATCATCAGTCCCTTTACAAAATGATACAGTAACATTTATCTCATATAGCCCCAATTACAGCTGTCATCACAGAACTCGACTGTTGGAATAACATCATCCACCCGCCCCCACCAACTAATTATTTTATTAGATTTAGAGACCAGCATCTGCATGGACGTTTTACCCCCACCTCCACTGGTCCCTGTAGCTTTTCAGGCGATTTCTTTCTTGTGTGTTATATTGATGTATGAGCTGTCAGTCATTTAAACATTACGTGCAGAATTGTCACAGCAAATATCGTGGGACAAAACGGAAAAAACCGGCAGTAATAAAATTGACAGGACAGATAGAGGAAACAGAATTAAACTTTCAGCTTCTATAATTCACGTTTAGACTCTGATTTACTCCAAACACTTTTACTGTATGAAACTGGACTTGGCGTGTCGGGAGATTTATTATTATTAATTTATGTTGCTGTGGCTTGTGCGTAAATGCGCAGTGTCACTGGGGAGATGCTTCATACAGCCGCTATTTAATGTTAATTTTTACAATCCTGCTGCCCATCCACACATCACATTCAACAATAACAACATCAGTGATATCAAAGTGAAATGACATTAAGGAATGCGGTTAGAACAGCGCTTTATGAGGCGCTACACAAACTTTGACGGGGAGAAAGTTGACAGGATACACCGATGTATCCTCGTTTATAGCTCCTCCAGCAAGCCTCCTCGATCCTCACACCTCGATGTGCATTTTAAGAAGTGAGATGTCCTTCAAGATGACGTGCTGAGATCGATTTCCGGGTCAGACGCTCGAGGATTGAGGAGTCGAGAAGGCAGAAATTTGGGAAATGAGAAAGGCCCACAGTGCTGTTCGACACTGTTAAAGACCTGGCTTCTAAAAAAAAAAAAAAAAATACCCTGTTCATTCAGTGTTCCCCGCACATACACTTCACTTCGGCGGTCTGCTCAGGTTAGGCGACAAATTGTAGCTTTTATCAGAGAAACACAGTGATTACGTTACAAGTAGCGACACTGTGGATATTTTACAAGAGTGGACCAGGTAAAGCGACCAGCCAGATGTTATTTGGTAGCTACCACGGTGGTTTTGTTTTGAAAGGCTCTGTCATCAACACGCCTCCTCAACATGCAGCTCAGCTGCTGCTGTGAAGGGAATCACCGGAGGAAAAGTCCAGAAGACAAGTTCTGTTTCATTTCGATGACTTTAAACAGCCTAGCATACTACTGATGGAGAAAGTCACCGAAATGGACATACAGGGAGAAAGACGGTAAAGCCCCTTTTCCACTGCACGGTACCAGCTCGACTCGCCTCTTTTTGGTTTTCCATTATGTAAAAGTTGTACTTGTACCTCCTACCAGGTACGTTTTTTCATATCACCTCCATCTTATCTGTCTTTACATTCTGAGTAATGTTGAAACGTTTTAACTTAAATCAAGAGACAGCTGTGTGTGCATCGCTGTTGTTTGTGTCGCATTGAACATTACGTCGCGGCATGTGTGGCGTCGCTATGACGACCAGCTACATTGAAGGGTGCCATCTTTGGGGTACTATCTGCAATAGAAAACGGAGGACGGCCAAACCGAGTCGTAGCGAGTTGAGCTGCACACTAAAACCGCCCCCACTCTCCAGCCCGCATAGCAGAAAATACCAATATATATTTTTTATAGGGCTGAAACGATTCATCGATTAAATTGATAAAATCGATTAATAAAATGCATCAACACAAATTCTTTGCATCGATGCTTCGTTTAATCCATTTAACTACACGGCACAGTGTTTCACACATTTATTACTGTTTACGTTGTGAACACGACGTGATTATAACTGAGCTGTTTGCAAAGTGGAGGAAGAGAGAGAAAATAGCGAGGGACATAGAAGAAAGTGTCCAGAGTATGGGATTTTTTCAAGCTAAAGAAAACAACTCTAATGTTACCGTCCGTCCATCGTAAAACGAAACGTATTTCGCAACAGCAGGACTGGTCAGAAAGCAGCAGGTGTTCTGCTACCACAGGCAGGGTAACAGCAACTTTAGCATTTAACTGAAATCATGATTGATTGTTGAGTTGAAGACTAGCCAAAGTAAGCCACAGACCTCAGCTGAAAATGTACACGTGCGTTTGTTGTTGCTCCTTTTTGGGCCGTGAGTTGTAACCTCACAGTCATGAGTTAACTGGGTGTCGGGGAGCTGCACCTCCAGCTCTCTCTGTAGCTCAGACAATCCCTGCTAGGTAAAGCGACCAGCCAGAGGTTATTCAGTAGCTACCACGTTGCGTGTGCAAATCCATCCTTTCAACCATATTCTTTGTCTTTATAATTGCCATCTTTATAATAAACAACAGCTGTTTCGTGTGCAGGATTGCTCATTTCCCGTTTCACATTTCACGTGGGTTTTCTTGACAAAACGTGGTGTGGAGACCAGCGTTGTGTGAATGGCACGGCCATAGATTTGGGGAAAGTAATTTGGTTGGTTATGATGCTCTCCACAGTGATTTTACATTTATGCCACAGCATGTTTTAGGCATCACCCCCTAAGCCTTAACGGCAGGAAAACCCTGTTAATATGACCTCAGAATGATTATAGATACGACTGTTCATGTTTGTCTTGTGTGTCTTTATTTTACAGCTTTTGACATTTATCTTTATAGACATTAGGCTAATATAAAAAAATAGGCAACATGAGAAACCACCACCCTTCTGAGGTGCATTTTATTCGCACATTAAAATCCAAACAGAAACGTCTCCTCATTAGCTTAAAAGGACTAGTTTGTATCACTAATTTGCTTTACTAACCTCAGCTCCTCCAGTCAACACCATCCTTTCTTTTCCTAACAACAACTTTTTCAGACTCATCTGAAAACTGAAAAATAATTTAGGATGTACCTGTCTGTAGGCTACAAGACAGAGCTGAATGCATATGGGGGAAACACTGAAGAATAAAGACTTAGTATTTTCAAGATACCATGTGAAATCACCCGCCGATTATGTCGATTGATGGGTAATCAGTCCCTCTAGGATTATGCAATTGCAACTATTAACACAAATTATTACTACTACTATTTATACACAATAACTATTGACACTGAATTCAGCGCAACTTGCAATTTTGACCAATCACCGCAACTTTATGACCTATCATCACTGTTTCCCGCAAAACTTTGTCAGGCGTCAGCAAACTTCCTTGTTTACAAGACGCAGCACAAATGTCTCACATTTGCCAACAAGAATAACAACTAAGGACCATGAAAAACAGTATCCAGATCTTCTTTACCACATAAAAAAGAACATAAAAGGAAATCATCTTTTGACCAACACTTTGCGAGCGCAAAACATACACAGAGAACGGCATAAACACATGGAGGACATCAAATCTCTGTGGCACAGGCAGGTTGCATCCCAGTCAAATGCAAGCGCTGAAAGAATCAAGGTAAGCTGGTTTGAATATGCCATATGCAATATGCCATTTATTGATTTAACTATATTTCTAAATTTTGAAAAATCATATCTACCATGCAGTTTTCACTTATTCCCACAATTTCATCCCAAAAAACCCCCCCAAGAACATTGCAACTTTCATCGCAATTATTATTATTAGTTTTTTTTAGAAAAGCTGCATTTTATGCCATAACAATCACAAACAAGGGCCACGAAATCCTGGATGGACTGAGTAATATTCCTATACATAGAAGTAAATATCCTTTCTTCTAATATCTTATTGAGTACATCCCGTCTTCACAGCACCCTTGTAAAGACTGCAACACATGTAAAGCTTCAGATCACTTTTGGCTACCCGTTACATCAAATGTACTTACGGCCTGCCGTTCTCCACCTGAACTCCAATTGACTGAAACTTAAGCGGTGCAGCCAGGTGAAGTGGTTCCTCTCTTAAGACCGGTAGAACACAATCCACCTGAAAAATTATGGACAATAGAAAACCAGTCAAATACAACGGTGAACGTGGCTTTAGTCTGCTCCCAAAAAGACAATTCTTACCTGAATTCCAATAGAGGACAGCTTCCTCTTGGTCGCAGTTGGGGGCTGCTCTAGGGTGAAACCAAAGCTCAGGGTGTCATTTTGAGACTGAGTAGATGTCGAAGTAGTGGTAGTGGCGACAGTGGTGGTGGCTGGGAGGTCACGAGGGGCTGGGACAGGAGGTACAGAGACTGCTGCAGGTGCAGGGGCTGCAACAGGGACAGGCACTGGGGGAGGCTGGGTTCCCTTAGCCAGACTGCCTGTGCGGATGCTACAGAGACTGTCAGAGGAGTTGCTGCGTCCTGACTGGCTGTTAGCCTCACTGCCACGGTCCTGCTGGTCAAGGTATATGTCTTGGGCTGACTCTGTGCTGCTCTGCACCGTCACCGAGATGAGGGGCTTGGATGTGGTGCGGGGTGGGACTGGAGGAGGAGCCTTCCTATTGGTAACTGCTGACAGAAGGATATAGAAAAAAAGACAGAAAACAGAGAGCTTTGAATGACGAGCCTGCTGTTTGTCACTATGAAAGAACACAAAAATAAAATAAAACTGTGCTACTAGTCATTAGCCAGCTGGTGCCAAAACAGAAAACCATAAACACGGCCTCTCTGAAAAACAAACCTGGACTTTGCCCTTACTGCTGCCTCTATCGCCCCTATGTTTCCTGTAAACTTGCCGGTGGTTGTGTTCCACTGACGTCACTCTGTGTCCAGGGATCTTCCTTTACATGCCACACGTTCCCAGTCCTTTTGCTCTAGGGACTGTCAGACGGAGTAATCCTGTTGTTTTTTGTATTTACTCTTACAGTGGGGGAAATAAGTATTTGACCCCTTGCTGATTTTGCAGGTTTGCCCACTTACAAAGAATGCAACGATCTATAATTTTAATCATATGTACATTCTAACAGTGAAAGACAGAATCCCAAAGAAAATTCCAGAAAATCACATCATATGAATTTATAAAAATTGATAACCATCTGATGAGGAAAAACAAGTATATGACCCCCTACCAAACAGCAAGTATTCTGGCTCCTACAAGCCAGTTAGTCTTTCTTTAAGACACAGCCCCAATCCCAACCAATTATCTACATCAAATACACCTGCCTCACCTCGTTACCTGTATAAAAGACACCTGTCAACACCCAAACAACCAGCATCCAACATCACCACCATGGGCAAGACCAAAGAGCTTTCTACGGACATCAG
>NC_060157.1:10749229-10778531 GCF_021292245.1 Micropterus dolomieu
AGAAGAAGCACATCAAGGTTCTGGAGTGGCCTAGCCAGTCTCCAGACCTGAATCCAATTGAAAATCTTTGGAGGGAGCTTAAAATTCGAGTTGCCAGGCGACAACCTCGGAACCTGAATGATTTGGAGGCTGTCTGCAGGGAGGAGTGGGCCAACATCCCTGCCGAAATGTGCACAAACCTTGTCACCAACTATAAAAACCGTTTGACATCTGTGCTGGCCAATAATGGCTTTTCTACAAAATATTAACATGCTGTTTGGTAGGGGGTCAAATACTTGTTTTTCCTCATCAGATGGTTATCAATTTTTATAAATTCATATGATGTGATTTTCTGGAATTTTCTTTGGGATTCTGTCTTTCACTGTTAGAATGTACATATGATTAAAATTATAGATCATTGCATTCTTTGTAAGTGGGCAAACCTGCGAAATCAGCAAGGGGTCAAATACTTATTTCCCCCACTGTACATGAGATGTTTCAGTGGATGCTGTACCTAAATCAGTCCAAGTTAGACTATTCGACTTTTGGGGATGTGGGGTATCTATATCAAGTCTCATGTTTGCCTGCAAGGCTCATGTAATAATGGCTATGTTAAGTATTTGCTCATGGTGGGAATTGTTGGGTTTCTGTAAATCATATAACAAAGAGCAATGAGATAAATTCTGTTATGAACTGGCGCTATATAAAAAAAAAGGCAATGTGGAAAATAACATTTCCACATGGTAAAATAATTTAAAAGCGTGCCTCCCATAGTTCAGTTATAAAATCTTAGCGCACCACGTAGCGTCTGTCCTGCGAGGCTGCTGACGGTGTGTAAGTTGAAAAGTCGATCACATGGGATGGCAGAAGAGGTAGTTGTACAAGTGTTTAGTTCAAAAGTACTTTAGTCCACTTCACCAACATTCAGCACCTGAGCAAACGGAAACGAGTCATTCTGCTCTGTGCCGTGTTGCCATCGTTTCATCACCATTCTCTGAACAATTAATTGAAATATTATCAACATCTGAATATGGTCAAGTGCAAAATCAACATAGCAGGACCAGCAATTTTTTGATAAAGGAAAAAGCTTAAATGAAACGCTGTGTTCAGACATAATGTCAAAGTTTAAGTAAGTTTAGCTTGTTTTAGGTAATGTTGGGACAAGACTCAGTTTGTAAAAGGTTACAGCCTGCCATGCTATTATCTTGCGTTGCTCTGTGTACACAGATGTGAAAAGTGCAGTATTTGACTGACAAAATGACATTTGACACGGCTGCTTCCTGATAATTTGAATCATCTACGTTTAGGGAGCAGACCTAAGTGGATGTTATGAATCGATGAAAAGGAGACTGAAAGCTCTACAATTCTTGTCTCCAAAGTAGACAATCTGTGAGTGTTGAGTGTTTTACATTGTGCATTAGAGTGCATTACATTTATACTCCTCCCCCCCCCCTTCTGTTTACAATAATGCAATACCTAATTTCTGTGACATGCAACATATTCATCCTAAATGTGAATGATATGACACCTATGATTATCTATAAATAATGCTGATAAACTACAACGTTTAAACAGTTTCATTCCAAACAATACATTAGTAAACAAATGTAATCATCATCATTAATGTTAATGATCAACAGATAATAGAAAAAACTGCTTTGACAAATCAAAATTCACTAACAAGGGTTTAATCCCTGTTTCATTTAAATCAGAGCAGAGTCACATAGGCCAGCGTACTGTAGAGTGGTTAATAGCGATGAAACGGTAACTGGTTTAATGGTATGGTAAAATTCCTGATGGTTAGTATTACCGTTTCCAATTTTAATTATTATTAAAACCGTGTTTGATTACAGCACTTTGAAAAACTCACAGTAAATACTGACCAGCATCAACCGAAGTGAGAAGTGAGTCTCCCAGACACAGGCCTGGGTTTGTTTTGGGTCAATAAAAACATGGAGGAAGGCAGCGAAGGAGATTTTTCAGCCTGTCCAAAGTCTGAAGTGTGGTCGTAGTTTGGTTTTCAGGATTAAAAAATCACTTTATAGCAAATGCGAATTATTCTTTTATTCGTGGTTTTCAGTACTACCGCGATAACTGATGTGTGATATTTTTGGTCACTATAATAATGATATAAAATGTTTATACAGTTGCATATATACACTACTTAACATAAGTGTCACATTTTGATGCTAGCAGACAAATGAACCTTGGTTTACAAACTCTTTCAACAAAAACTGAAATGAGGCCTTAAAGTGGATTAGCAGTGAGCAAAGACAATCTGACTCAGGGCCCTGGCACTAGACTGGTGCCTCCTTTTCTGACATCAGTCTGACTGCAGGGTTGTGGTGGATGATGCAGAGTGAACTACATTACAACAACATGAGAAACCAGGAAAAACCACAGGCGTTCAAGAATTGAGGGGATGTTGAGGCGGTTTTGTGTAGATGCTATTTAAACAGCTGGCTGACTGTCAACATATGACTGAAAGAGTTGCGAAGGAAGAGCAGCCATATACTTCTACCCAATTACAGCATTCATGGTGACACATGATGGATGAAACATTTATATAAAATTAGCTGACCAAGAAAGTAATTCAAGGCTCACCACTTTGGATCAATAATGAAAATGTGGAATTTATTCTCTCCGGTAGTGGTTTCAATCTAAATAGCAACCTAACACCCTGTAATTGTGAGGGTGCTGCACTTCCGTCATCAGACTCACTGCAGCAGTAAAGCCCTCATTAAATCCCACCAACATACACAAACATGGCTGTGGAATGGATCCACTGCCATGTTGTTCATGAGTCGCTCACGCAGCTCTGGCCCGCAGTGACTATCTTGTGTCAGAGAACATATCCAATCAACAGCAGAACATATATTCACAAAGAATGAGACACTTCTTGTTGTACTCACAGCACAGATGCATGACATTCCCAAAGTTAATTATTGTATCTCAACACATGCCTTTGTCCGATTTGTTGTGTCTACAAGGCTACACTGCTACTCTTCCTCACACACACATGCCCATAAAGTTGGTTATAAACATTTCCACTGTAGAAGATCATCTTCTATGCCAAATATCCATCAACTATTACCACACGTGCAATTGTCACTCAGCTCTACAATGGCACAATTTGAGAAACAACAAATGGGCTTAATACGGTTTATGTGAAATGGGCTAACTGCAGATTATTCGCACCTTTGGCAAAGAGCACAATCCATTTTGCTGTCCTAGCACAATATGTGGTGTGATGCCTGGCTCCATATCCCCTACCTAGAGGCACAGTGCCAAGAGGTGATTAAGAGATGGATAAGCTGCCCAGACCCTGGACCTCTGGGGCAGGGCCTGCAAATAGCCTTCAGCTGAACCCTGTATTTTACTTCATCAAAACCCTAAAGGTAATCCCACCTTCAATCATAAGTTATTTTATCACATTCAATATCTGACCAATGAATGAACATCAGTCCAAATTTGGAATGTTACTGATACTAATTGCTCATCGCTGTAAAGAATATGATACACACAGCTGGCTAAATGGAGGGGGTGGGATTTTTTCAGTTGCATAGTTTCAAAAATCTAGCCGTCTCTTACTAGTTTCTCCAACGTTGCCAACCCCAGCTTAAAGGAACCCATAATATCCAAACTAAAGTCAGTGCCTCCATCTTTTTATTTAATGGCAGATGGTTCCTCTTTAACAATTTGTGATATTATCCTCTGCATATCTTAGGCACTAAAATTATATTAACAAGGCGTCACACTAAACAGATTATACATTACTCAACTGATCATGTTAAGGGTTTCAAGCCTATTGTCAGGAGAATGGGGCAGCACATTTTGTTCTTTTACCTGTAGAAACAGGCGGAGTAACCGCAGGAGCAGCAATTTTGGGTAATGAAATTTGGTTCAATCTGTATATAGTGCACTTATTTGAGGGGCCCAAAAACTTTGGCTTACTCTGAAAACAGTTAACATCAAATACAACTCTGTCAACATTGCTGTGACCATCAAATGTTAACTAACCAAGGATATGCTCCAGGCCCATCGGCAGGTCTGTCTGAGAACTATCACAAGACCGCTAATGGGTCCTCCACGGCAGGTTGAAATTTGAACATAATTGATTCATTATTGTTGTCATTAGCACTGTTTTTGTTTTTTTTTGTTTTTTTTAAGAAGAGCAGGGAGTAGTTTCTCTAAAATTTTGAATGAGACTGTTTAGTGGTCTGGTTTGGGATTTAAGAAGTCTTGATTACTACTGAGCTCCTTCTTGAGTGATTTTGAGTGTGTTAATTAGGCTGCAGAGTGATC
This sequence comes from Micropterus dolomieu, assembly GCF_021292245.1. Lineage (NCBI taxonomy): Eukaryota > Metazoa > Chordata > Actinopteri > Centrarchiformes > Centrarchidae > Micropterus > Micropterus dolomieu. Next base: position 10,753,514 of record NC_060157.1, read on the forward strand.
TTTTTTGGGAGGAGAGACGTGTGTGGTCCCACATTAGTTTCTACAGAAGCACCAAGCTCAACATACACAAAAGCAAAGTACATACACCAAACCTTATAAACAGTATTGTAGGTTATTGACGATGAACCTTCGTGAAACTCTGGATATGAGCCAAGTATCGTGAAAAGAGATGGGAGCTAAGCTTTGTCCAAGATTAGCTGATCTATTGTAAGATAGTATGGCTGGCTGACAAGCTGTGGGAGTCATAGACTGAAAGATTAGACCAGGACACATGGCTAAGCATGACTTTTGAAAAACAGATTAAGCACCTAAGAGGCAACATTTAACAAAATACTGTATATTCGAATGTGATCAGAAAGCTGGCATGTACCTAATTAACTGCAAAAGTTGCAATTTAATTTTATCTTTGTCTTAGTCAAAAAGATTTTGCATCGGAAGTATGGAAACTTGATGTCATAAAAGATGATTATAAGCCTCAAAAAGGCCAACTCCTATGATGAAGCCAGTAAACGACAATGATAATTTTGCTGCACACAGGCTTGCCTACAGGGTCTCTGTTGAAATATTGATCAATTACGTGATTTATATACATTTTAGAGACACATAGTATCAAGAATCAGATATGGAATTTGTGCTGTTTTCCACAATAGCTTCATGAATAAGAGACTCAATTGCAAGGTATCAGTAGAAAGGGCTAACGTGGGCAGGGTGGACAGACTTCATGACAGAGACAGCTATCTGTTGAGACAGTGCTGATGCACTGACAGAAAAAGTAAACCACTTACACAACACAGAGCAAGAGGGTGACAACAAAAAACAATAATATGTTGTGAAAACATGCAGCTACAAAATTGCATTAACTTTATTACTTACTACTGTGGATAATATTCCAAAAGTAAATGTAATATTAAATTGTCCACAAAAAAACCCAGCTTGCCTTAAGAACAACATTACACATTGAAAAAAAGTCCCAATACTTCAGTCCACCCTTTACACTGCTGCTGACTTGCTATGTGCATTCTTATCGGCTGTACAGTCCGATATCCTTAAGACCGCCTGTGGTTCTTAGTCTGACCTGCTGGACTGGAGCAACAGTCTGGGTTATAGCCTAATCAGCTGATGTAAAGACATGTGGCATGTGCCTCAGAGGTCAACCCTCTTAGGATGTGAGACTGAGGCAACTTGCTACTTGCAACCCCTACCAGTGACGCTCCTCTGTCATGGTATCAAACCCATCCCCATGTTAGATAAACGGTTGTGATTGGCCAGACCGGATCCAGGGGGGTGGAAATCTGTCTGAATGGGAGTGGTGCCAGATATATCTGCCGGAGCAAATGAAACATGAGCTCTGCAGCAGATTTGTCTGGTTCCCAGGCTACTTTGGTGTATAAAATGGTGAAACACAATCATCTCACAAGATGATGATGTCGGATTGATTGTTCAGTCCAACCAACACTAGAAGCCTCCACATATTACGTTTATTGTCACATAAGACAAAGATAAGCAGCAAATGCTCACATCTGAAAGGCTGGAACAAAAGGATATTTGGCATCACTTCTTTAAAATGACAAACGATGAATCAAATATCAAATACACATTCTGTTTATTAACTAATCAAACAAATTACTATTTGTTTAAGTTATAACACGTTTCCATAAACACAGCATACTTTTAAAATGTATCATACTCTAATACACAAAGAGGTTTTATCAATATGTAATAAACTCACAATATGATATTATACAAAGTGTATTTCCTTCCAAAAGCTGCCAACACATTACCATTTGTAGTTGTCTAATCGGTGGACGGCATTAGTGCAGGAAATGGATAGGGCTGAACTATAATGTCTAACCATGTTCACTAATAGCTCCACACACACATCTATCTGCTGTTGACCTTACTGTGAAACTACAGTTGCTTCGCCCAGTCAGTCAAGAGATTACCTCATCAATGAGAGCGAGAGGAAGAGTGTGTAATACTGTGGAGAATGACTCACAGTCTATCCATGGTAATACACAGACACACCATGTCTTGTGTAATATGGTGCTGGATACAATGAACACACCTTGTGGCTGCAAAAAAGCTTTAAAGCCAGTGTTTTTCATGATACCTAGCAGCCTGTTAAAGCTGTTTGGAGAGTTTCAATCTTTAAAAAGAACCAAACGTACCCCAACAATAGTGTCTGTGAGCACAGAAAGGGGGTGTATATATATATATATATATATATATATATATATTGTCTCTGATGTTATAATCTTTTGCGTGCACCCTATTCTCTGGTCAGGTGGTCCTTATAAAAGCCCAGTGGAGTGTCCTAACTGCAAAAACACTACACAGGGCAGGAAGCGGATAAATTATTGATTGTATCCTCAGGTCTTAACACATGGCAGCTAGCTACTGAATAAAAATGCCACACAAAACAGTGGACAAAACAAGCCACCGCAGTTGTGGCAAAATCATTTCAGGAGATAGGTTTCCACACACTTTATTGGATCTACTCATGCAAAGGCAACTGTTGGAGTCAATTTAATATTATCTTCCATCAATAAAAGCAACAAGTCTTAATCTTCAAAGGAGTACTTTGACCTGGTCTACAGGAAGTCATTCAACAAGACAAATCACAATCTGGAGCAGAGAGAACTTTGACAGGTATGACTCTGTAGATGGACTGAAACGTTGAGCTTAATGTGATTCATAGCTTTCTTCATGCCTCTGAGCTCGCATCACTGTCACATGCCGAGTCTGGGATAAGAGAGAAGAATCGTTTAAGGTTGCTTTACTTCATTTGACAGCTAAAGTTAATCCAAAAGATCACCGGTAAGATCAACTGGGCTCTATCTGCCCAAGATGAAGCAATATGACCTCACAGAGATCTGGGGATTCTTCTTTTTTCCTGTTTTAATGAATGATCTGTGTCAATAAGTAACGCCTTTAACGTCTCTAACGTTACATCAAACTATTTGGTTAACGAATATCGCTTATATTACACACACTGGGTAATGTTAGCTAACTGCTGTAACAGGAGTGAACCGTTTGATTAGCCGAAATAGCCGGGTCCCGAGCTGTCCACACTCGGCTGTTAGCGCTTCAGCTACTGTTAGCTTGTGCTATTAGCCAGTAAAGGCTTATTACGGTGTGATATCACACCGGGCATTTAACGTTGTGTAACGTTAACGTTAACTGTAGGCATGTTATCGTAACTTAGAGATATAAGCGAGCCAACAAAGAGACGCTGCTACCGGTAGCTTTTTGCCTCGCTACCACAAGTCTAACGACAGCAAACTACATCACTGTCTACCAGCCTCGCCTGCTTGCTAACACCTCGTATTAGGATTTCATCCCCTTTCTTCATCCACGTTAGCTAACGTGAGCTAACCTACCACACCATTACCGTTAGCTCACGTTAGCTTGCTGTTGCTAGCGTCCGACAACAACTGGCAGTCTGTACATTAACGCTCAGTCAGGGAAAAACGAAAAAACCTTACTGTATGGTGGTTGACTCGAAAAAATCCTTATTTTCTGGACATTCATGAAAGGCAGACAAGATGCAGACGGGCTACGGTGCTCTGCTGTTAAGATACACAGCGACGCTGTGAAGAAAAGATTTGTAGTACACGCCCTTGTCGACGAGGATTGGAGTCCACGTTTTCGCCGTAACTGCTTTCTTCAAACGATTGGTCAGTTCTGGTCATCGAGCTCATCGAACATGAACGTGATTGGCTGAAATCTCAGTTTAACGGTGTTAATGAATGCCTTCACGATAGGTGCGTTTCATTTGGTCCCTAGCGCCGCGGGAACTGGCTTCTTGACATAATAAAGCTCATTTTTGTTAAATCTATTGTGACCGCCTGTCACATGAGCAATGGAGCTCTATTTGAATTGACGTGTTTCCAATGCCCCCCCCCCTTTTGTAAAGGCAAGCATTACCCTGAAACAGTCTCTCTGGCAATCAAGTAGGGCTGGGCAATAAAACGATAATGATAATAACATTATGTTGTGAATGATTCTCAGCATTCACACCAATTATCGCAATAATATTTTCCTCAGTAATAATAATAATACTTTTTCTATTAAGATATTTATTTTGTTGAATGTTCTACTTCTGATTTGTTAAGTGATCCACTGTTTGGCAAGTGTTCCTCATGTTCTGATCATAAAGAATAGTTTAAAACCAACCAAACCAGAATAGTTTAAAACTTCAACCTTCACTCAGGAGCAAAAATCAGCCTTTAAACTTGAAAGAAATAATGATTTGACATTTATCATGATAATTATCTATATCAAATGATGTGACATTTCTTATTTCTGATAACATTTTTGGCCATATTGCCAAGCCCTATAATCAAGATGTCTAACCAAAACAAAAACCTCTTAGGTTACACAAAATAAGACAATATAATGTTCTGTAAAGCCTATATGATGTATTTGCAATTTCCAGTTAAATGGCTTACCATTAATATAAATATACAGGTATCTCCTCTTTGATTTTAATCATCTTTGCAAGAAACACGTACTATAAGGTATATATACACTGTATATATAACATAAATTATGTTAACAGCAAATGTGCATTGTGTGAGGCACAAGTCCAATATAAATAAAAGGGTTTTAATATGAATTTTTAATTCATTTAGACATACGAAGCAATAATACATGACACTGGATAGAATTGCAATTTCTCATATAGGTACCCCAGAAAGAATACTTGTGTCCATATCATTGGGTTGTATGATCATTTTGGTCATCTTTATTATGCTTGTAACTATGACCTTTATGATGACATAAGTAATGAATTTATGTGCACCAAAAGGTTTAACATCAGGCATATTTGGACTCTTAGCACTGTAGTAATCTCACATTACTTTAATTTACAAAATGCAACTAATCCCGCCATATTCTTGTTGTTGTTGTTCTTTCTTTTTAGATATATCTGTGGCTTCATGGCATTTCTTCAGTGATAAGAGACACAATTACACCCATCGGTGGAGGGGGCTGAATAATATCTAACATATTGTATTTTTCATACAATATGCCTTAATTTACTTCATACATTCAATACATCCCAGTTAATAAATCAAATTGTTGTTACTTCACTTCAACACAAAAACAATCAATATATTTCTCAAGATAACTTGAGGTAACTACTTCTAGCATTGAGTGACTACTACATATGGACTGTAGGTCAAATATATTGTGGTAGGACATCAGGTAGTCTTTCTCATTTCTTTAAAACCCCAAACCATAAAAAATATGATTAATTTTCATTTCAAGTTGCAGCATTTGTGTAACCGTTCACATCACTCTTTTTTAACAAACACTAAAGCAGCATTTTATGTAATCTTCAATAGTGATACTGAATGGAGACGTCATAATTGTAGTCATTTGAAAAGGACAAATGGTTGGAAATTCAATCAAACGTTCAGGAGCTGAAGCTTTTGAATCTTGCATTCATTAACAATACGCATTGGTTCAGAAGAGTGCTGCTGTTGTCCAGCTCTGCGCCCCTGCTGCTGTATGAACAAAGCCAGATAAAGCCAGAGCCAGCGCAACTTGTAAGAAAAAGTTCTTATTCAGACTGAAATGTAACAATTCTTTTAATACCAATATTGTACTATTTTCTGCTACTTTCTACATCTCATTCACATTTTTGTGTTCCAGAGCTTTTTTTCAGCACAGAGATGATCCACAACAAAGCAAACTAATTAAGCAGAATACAACCCTGTTCATTTAAGATAAAAGAAGGTGAAATTATATTTGATAATATAATAAATAATTGTAGCCTACCTAGAGTGAAGAAAGAAGTACTATACTACATAGATTAGTTTCTTTATGCTTTATGAATTTATGAATTGATAGTAAGTGCACTTTATAAGAAAATTAGTTTTACATTTGTACATTTGACAGATTCCATGAATTGTCCTACTTTATTTAAGGGACAATTTTACTTTTCCTACAAAATGTTAATTTTGCGCTTATGAAGCAGAGTAAATAGATATGTGGATAGCATTTAATGCCATGTATATCCTCCCTTTCAGCTAGTACTTTTTAAAAATCAAAGACTATCTTTAGCAGCTCTGCCTCATCTAGTCCTCACTGGTACTCACTGGTGTTGGAGCTGTAGCTGTAGCCTTTAGTGGTGGGTGGTGGTGAGTCTGAGTCCACAGAGGCCGTATCTTCATCCTGGGAACAGCCCGCCTGGATGGCCCGCAGGTAGCTGTGGCTTCGCGACCGGAAGCAGGTAGGCGCAGGCAGATCCAGAGCCTCCACTGCCTGTGATTCCCCCTCATAGTATGGTACCGAATGCCCAAAGCCCTGCCCGCATACCTGAAAGAACGTGTGCAGACTCACACGCTGAGGGCAGAGGGCAAACTGTGAAACATGCATTTACATGTCTGTACCAAGTGATGGAAGAACTCTTATCTTTTACATCAGTAAAAGTACCAATACAGTAAAAAAAAAAAAAAACTCAAAGTCAATTACATGTAAGTATTACGAGCAAAAGTATAAAAAGTAAAAGTACTCATTCCATTGAAAAATGGCCCCTGTGGTTGATGTATCTTTATGTATGACATTATTAGATTAGTTAATACTGATTCACCAAAGTAGCATTTTACTGTAGTAGCTGGCTGAGGTGAAGCTAGTAAATTCTTAAACTTTATCTTTGTTTATATTGTGAAATATTGGATTATTTTATCTCAGACAGGGCCTTTTATTTTAATTCAAACAGTTGTTGGAACTGCAAACAACTCATAGACATCTGAAGCATGATAAGCGGCCCCAACTAGACACTTTAAGCACTGTATTTTTTTTTTATATAAATGTTGAGGAGTAAAAAGATAATTTCCTTCTGAACTGAAGATGTAGACCACTTTAAAGTTTTAACTATGAGTTAAAATATTTTGGAAAAATCTAATGGGCAATTGGTGTAATGTCTTTTTGCTTTTCAGTGTTGAATGGTGTAAGAAAAATCAACACATAACAACACAAAACAAATACAAGGATGACTATATTTTGCACTTGTTGCATGGACAGTATACACTTTTTTTGAAGCATTGTTTGAGTTACTAAAAGTAACTATGTTTCAGTATTTCCTAGCTGCATGGATATGTGTTGTTATTGTATTACATTTCCTTTACATTTACTCATTTGGCAGACGCTTTTACCCAAAGCGACTTACATTCAAGGAACAACATACAAGCATCAGTAAAGTAAGAGACCTATGAGTAACAATAGATACTAGTAAGAGCAGCAACACTATACTATTGCAAGACGGGAAAAAATTGTGACACCATGCAACGTCTGGAATGTTTGATAAAGCAACAGAAAAAGTAGTAGAAACAACCAGTAGTAGTATTTTTGTGTTTGGCATTTTAGTAGCAAATATGAACATGTCGTGGGTGCTACATAAACATGAATAATAATCCCTCAAAATCAACTCACTCAAAATGTACCAGTTTAGTATTCACAGATTCTTTACTCGGACTGCCTCTACTGTAATGCTGAAAGACGTTTAATCTCTCAGTCATAATTTGATTAATGTGAAAATGTACATGTATAAGTAGAGACTGATACCAAGCTCCCTGAGCTTTATACTGAGGGATATGTCCCACTTTGACATTCTACAAACACGCTCAAGCTTTTCTCTTTTATCTCTTCTATTTCACCATCTTATTCCCGGCTGGCTTATTCATATACCATCTCAGCAGACATTACATATGCTCAAATATTCTCGATAGCTTTAAAATTAAAGAGTTGTGTCAGAGTATGTTTTGCTCATATTCTGGTGATCCAAAATGATCTAAGCAGCTTAATTTCACAAGGTATTAATATTTATAAAACCCAGAAAAAAATAGTTAAATATTCCTTTCATGGAAATGTTAGTTAATCAGGACTCAGTGTTAAACACATGAGGAAATGGTCTTTGCCAGCCGAGTAATAATAATGTGATAAGCTACAGTAATAGCAATACGTTTGATAAGATAAAAGACATACCTGAGTGCCCGCGCCTCTGCCCAATGTGCTAGAGCCCTGGCTGAAATCATTGTTCCTGTGGCGTGGAGGGGCCTCCAGCGGGCTCACCAGGCAGTCTAAGTTATCAAGGCTCCGATTAGTTGACAGCTCTTTCAGGGACGGCAGGGAGCTGTGGAAGTGAATGTAATAATCAGCCTCTCAGAAGTCAGAGGCCGTAATAAGTGAGAGCTGTGTTTAATTGATGATATCCAGGAGAAACTTGAAATCACACTCTGAAAAGTTCCCCGGGGTATTTTAAAATGAAATATAATTATGATGTGTGGATAATGATATGTGCCATAAGGTTTAAAACACCAGCACAGAGGAAACAATGATTTATGAGTAAAACTGCTAAATGTGAGATCATAAATTGAGGGATAGTTTTGAGAAGTTTCCTCTGTTCTGGCTTGCCCTTTTGGTGCCTACTGTAGTTTTAGTGACAATGTGTGCACACTAAGAAGCAGGATGTGGTGTAGTGGAGTGATTTTCATGGGTTAGAATATTTGCATGTTAAAGAATCAGGGCTTGAGGGAGCAGGAAAGAGAAAAACGTACTAACACACCAATAAGGGTACCTGCAAGTTAGGAGATGGAACAGTGGGCAGAGAGGAAAAGTGCTGGGAAGGTTAGGCAAAAATAGGTGGTGGGCAGTGGTGGTAGGACAAGTGAGGGTGGGTGGAGGGCCACACTGCCTGCCTAAGGATGACACTGACCTCAGATGCTGCATAGAGCATGCACTCTGTAGTGGAGACCACAGATAATCCTCCCGCATGAGAGCGTAGCAACGAGGCCTGTCCGTGTGGATGTAGGGGTAAAACACATGGCAAAATTTCATCTCCTACTGCTTTTGCACCAAAAAAAGATGGTACTGTGTGTCATTTCTTGAACCCCCCCTCCCTCCCCCATTAAGTTACTCTACCTCCATGAACAGCTTCTTTGAGTTTGTTTTGACTTAAGTGCTGCAGACAATTATTCGTGAGAAGATGCTGCCACCTGCTGACTACCTCTGGGGATAAGAGTAAAATGTTTCTTCCCACAATTTTAACAACAAATACCCCTCAGTGCCTATTTCTAGTCTTATGAATGCAAAGCAAAATAATACAAACACAACTGTATGGCAGAGCAATGAGCATGATAATCAAGGTCATAATTTCAGTATAATGAATTTGCTTCTCTTTGCTGCGGGACTTACTTGCGTGGAGGTGGAGGTGGCTGCTGCTCACTCAGGGAGTGCTGGGTGGCCTTCAGGTAGCTATGGCGACGGGCAGCAGATTTGGGGGAAGGTTTGGGGCTTCCCTCTGAGTCCTCGCTGTCTTCTAAGTCTCCCATAGCTTTCACATAGCTGCCGCTGCGCATCCTTCGACAGGGGATCTCAGTTCCTTTGGCACGGCCGCGACCCAGAGTTCCTGCCCAGTCCCCCAGTGGGACCTGGATTTTGAAAACACATACATACCGTTGTGAGACTCTTAAACCATGTAAATAAACAGAACACATGTTCAAAAGTGCATCCCTTAAATAATAAATAAATACATATTCACAGATTCTAAACATGTGCAGCAATGGTACTTGTTGTGATTTATGGGGAGAATATCTATAAATGTGTAGTACATATAGTGAGTATAAACAGGATGAGGATAAAGTATAAATGATAAACTGAATCTAAGTGGGAACTGTCTTCCAGTGCTCAAAATTGATCAATAAAACCATCAAACTATAAAATATCCATGCAAACTTACAAAGAATGATGATGAAGATGAATACTCACTGCCCCTCCTACCTGAAGGAACTGTTGTGCCAGGTCTTGGTGGCATGACTTTGATTTAAGAAGGGTCCTGTTGACTGTAGCAGAGCCCTTCTGCAACACTTGCCTGGCCTGGGTGAGGGTGAGAGTGGACCAGGAGCCCCTCTTCACCAGTGTATCATCCTTGCTTCCCCTGGTTCTTCCCTCCTCTTCCTTGGATCCTACCTGTGTCACCGGGCATGCCAGAAACTTGAGGTCACTGCTGCTTTTCGAGGTCTTGAGAGTATGTGCAGAAATGGTGTTGTAGCCCTGTGGGATATGTCTGGCTTGGCTGTCTGACACCGCCCTGCCAAGAGTCATCATGCTCAATGGGTTGCGGTAACCTACAGCAATAGTGCCAGCTTTGGTGGATTCAGTGTCCAGGGCATCATCTGAGCTCCACAGGCCTAGTGCATTGGGCCTAGGTCTCTGCCTGGGCCCCTCAGTTTTAGCCCTGTCTTTACTCTTGCTTCTGCGATTTGGTCTACCACCATCCTCGCCAGCTCCGGTGGTGCCAGTCATTCCTCCAGCAGAGCGCCCGTTAATGCTGCCTTTGATTGCAGAGTTTTCCAGGGACTGGGACTTGGCAAATAGCTTCTGCACAGAGTGCATGAGGTGGCGTATGCGTCCTGGACTTTCACTACGTTGCTTCGACATACGTCCTCTATGAAACTGTAGCGTACTGAAGCCATCACGCTGAAGGGGCAGGTGCCTCTCTAGCTGATCCAAAAGGTTGGAGGGTAACCGATTCATCTTGGCTGCTGCTGCAGAGGAGATGGTGGCTGATCCACTTGTGATCATAGGAGCACCAGTAAGACCAAGACCCAAGCCCATGCCCATAGACAAGGAGTTGGATAGTGTACCTGCCCGGCTGCCCTGCCCAACTCCCCCACCACCAGCCATACAGGCCTGGGAGCAGTCCACCTGTTCAGTCTGGGAGGTGAAGTGCAGACGAGGGAAGGTGCTGCTGTTGGACATCTGGCTGAAAGGCAGCAGGTATTCAGGGGTCAGGGCAGTGGGGCTGGTGGGAGAGCACTGGTGGAGGTGTGGGTCCAGGGTGCCATAGTGGTTTATGGTGGGGCTTAACAGAAAGGCGCTGTGAGGGTCAGAGGTCAAAGGACAGAGAGACTTCTGGGGGCATCCCGCTGGTTCACACGAGTCAGATAGGTGACGACTGCGGTTGGCTCCTAACCCTTTCATGGTGGCTGAGATGTCGTCCTTAGAACATGTCTCCAATCAGCACGGGTCTACTGATGAAAGGTTCATCCTGCAAAGACAAAGATACAGAAATGATCTATTAAACATGGAAAGTAATTTTTAACAAGAAAGCTCTCTGTTTGGTGCTACCATTTAGTAATGCACTCTAATAGTTGTGTGGAAGTGTATTAAAATGAAACTTTTAAAACTGTAACATTTGCTATCCCATCCCATCCCAATTATTGTCTCTGATTAAACACCATTTTTGTCTGGTTTAGTGGCCTGTTTTCTCAGGAATGTTTGATAAAAATGTACCAGTATTTGTCCATCTTTAGAGATTTTAGTTAATAGTGCATAACAGTAAAACAGTCATTAGCGTGCAATTTAACCACAGGGAGTTCTACATATCTATATTTAAAACTAATGAAAACATTAGAGTTAGAGCCCATTTAGAAGTGTTTCTCTTGGTGTGTCCTTGAATGTTCAGAACAGTAACTTAGCTAAAAAAGCCATTATAGACTGTCTCTGCAGTGTGGCGCATTTCACAGAGGCAGCATAACACAGCTTACATGGAACAGAGCCGTTGTCCTCTACAGCAAGTTTCCATATAACAAACCACCAGGTGGAGCACCAGTAGCAAGTGCACTAGGATACAGTTTGAGTTTGAGGGGGGAAACACACAAATAACATTATATTTGGATCTTAAATTACATTTTCAAATAAATACGTATAGGGGTAATAAATATCAAATGCAATATAAGAACAACCCCACTGCACGACAAAACTCTAACTAATATGTTGGGACTTATGTGGTTTCATTCTGTAAGGAGGTACACATGCTTACACAGTTTTTTCTTTTGTTTTCTGTCTCCATTACGTTGCCACTAAACAGATAAGAACAATTAAGCCATAAGGTAAAATAAGACAAACAGACTAAATAACATATTATTCGAACGGGAAAGGACAGCCTATTCAGCTTACTGCTCCACCATAGCAGGAAACCAGATAGCCTGAGGCCCAATCTAAAACACCACATTGATGTATGGCCTGGAGCTATTCTGCTGACAATGCATGGGAGAATCATTTTGTGACTCATACATGTAAATGAGCTTTACATTTAAGGAGCGCCATTTGTTCCAAAGCAGGAAACCCTCATTTCCACAAATCATTTTTTGGTAGTTTGCCATCCTCTTGAATCCACTTACTGTAGGATAAACAATAAGTCTTCCCTAAACTGAGGCATTTTGGGGCAAAAGCAAAAAATTCAAAGATGTATGTCAGTGGCCTCTATATTAGATACAGACAGATACAGAGAGCTCCTTGTTCTAGGTAAGATTTGAAAATAGATCAGAGAGCTGATAGACAGCTCTGATGTATAGCTATAGCTAGTCATTTTCTTGTTTCTCTGGAATAAAGTCTAATATGGCTTCGTAGTCAACATGCCATACAGTTTTCAATGCAGCCACAAACATTAATTTTAGCATAGCCCTTACTTCGTTTTTGTCGTCTACTATATAGTCGACTACTGCGATAGCCTTCCCTCTGGTCTCCCCCAAAGAAGCCTTGAACAACAGTTAGTTCAGAAAGGGGCTGCAAGGGTAGTGACTCGCACAAAAAAGAGCGCCCACATCACCCCAAAACACTGTACAGTACACTGGCTACCTGTGCATTTTAGAATAGATTAGACACTTGTCTTTGGTCACCTTTTATATATACCTTTACTGTGTTTTATTATTTCTTTTCATTTATTTTATGAATGTCTACTTATCATGTTTTACCATTGCTTGTGTTATTTTTAGCATGTGGGTTTTTACTTGATTATTATTGTTGTTGTTATTATTATTATTATTATTATTATTATTATTATTTAATGTCATCAAGCATGGTGGCCTGGCTGGTCTGACCACAATATATAGAAACACGTACAAAATGCAGAGGAAATGAGGGAAATAGAGATATTTTAGGGTGACTGTCTCATCTCCTTCTATCACAGGCCTGCTCATTCTCAAAGCCCACTATGAGCAGACAGTAATATTGGTTAGGTCCATCAAGGTTATGAAAACTCATAATTCACACAGCAGAAATCCATGCTGCATTAAATTCACTCTAACAGATGCTGTCTGTATCACAGTGGAGTGACTCACTGATCAGTCAATGGAAAGAGCCCTCTCCCACAGTAAGCATGAAATCTTGCCCGGGAGCTGAATGTGGAATGTTAACTGCACACATTTTCATTCCACTGTGTTGGTTTGCCACTTCTTGCGTCTCTTTGACCTCCCATACACTCTCTACAGTGTGAGAGCAGCCACTTATCTGAGTCAGTGTTCCTGGACGAGCACAGCGGTGTGCTGACAAATACAGCAGCATTTTACAACAGCGCAGCCTGCTGTAATTCATCCACCCAAGCTGACTGTAGCCCCCCACGTGATCACGTCCTGTAGGCACCAGTGCTGACAAACCGACAAACACCTACACACTGACACACCAACACACCACTGACACACATAAACGTGCTAACCGGCCACCCACCCGTTCGCCGCACCAACGAAAACCCTGTCAAGTGTGGAACATCACAGTGGCAAAATGAGAAAGAAATAATGTTCACAGTTCATGTAATTCTGTCACAGGTTCAGTGTATCTGTCTGTCTGATGGTGGTCAGCAGGCTCCTGCATAATTACAAGGTGAATGAATCCTTGGACTGTGTGTGATGTTAGCAAATATGTCTCTGCTTCACACATGCACGCACACACGCACACACACACACAAACACACACTGCAGGGAAGGAATAACTGGCCGTGGGAATTATCTCAGAGAATCTTGCACAGTCACTCAGTGACAGGAGTGTTACATCTCTTTCACCAGCAGCTACATGTACATGAATGCGAACAGCATCTGCATCATCAGAAGCGTAACCTCAAATGATCTCATACGTATTGGTTGCAGTTGTTGTCCACCTATATAATGTGGACAGGGATCTTACAGATGTTTGTGTATTCTGGTCCTGTAAGGGTCATTTGGAGGGTAAAAACCTGTGCAAGCATTTGGTCGATTGGTGTGTGAAGGTGAACTATAAAGCCACCACCATCATTAAACACTATTGAAAATTTGATTTGACAAGAGTAACCTTGTTGTGGCTGAGTGCCTCTACAGTGAGTATTTATGTAGCATATTACAAAACACATCTTACAGGACTTAAACACCTGATTGTGCATGTTTAGATGTAAAACTTGATAAATGGATAGATGTGGATGTGAAACTAAAGCAAAGAAAAAGCTTATTAGAACAGTATCTGTCTTTAATAATTTTGTAAACCAAATATTGTAATAATAATAATAAATAACATAAATAAAAGTCATGAATATCAGTGTTGGCAAAAAAACATATTAAAGATAAGATAAGCAATATGTGGGAATATTCTTTTAAAATAATTAAATGTAAATGTTTTGTCCATCTACTGTGTCCAACCAAATTCTCTCAGTGCCAAATCACATCACAAAAAATGTATTTTTATAAGCTGGAACAGATCAAAGAAGCATTGCCTATTCCCCCCACGCTACACTACAGTTCTAATAAGGTCTGAAGAACAAAACGGGATGGTTGATCCACTAGGGCCTTTAAAAAGCATAGCGATGTCTCAAGCTTTAACATGTGTAACAAGAAAAACTTCTTTTTCCATGGAGAGCCAGAGTACGTCAGAGGGAGTGTGCTGTTGTGAAGGCTGCATTCAGGTATATAAACTGACTGCTGTGCATGCACTGCACAGAAAAAAAACTCACTACAAACTGTAATCATGATTAGCCACAATTGCCTGCTTACAGAAGATGTGCCTCAGTGTATCGACCAAACTAAGGTCAACTCTTGACATTGTTGCCCCTGTCAAACAAAGAAAGACCAACCCCAAACAGAGAGCCCCCAGAGAAAATGACAAAATGAAATAGAAATTGTCATGTAGCAGAAAGAAAATGTAGAAAGTCAAAATTACATGTCTCCTGTGACATTTTGAGGGAGCATCTTGGCGCGTACAATAAGGCAGAATGCTTAATAAGCTATTTTCTCCAAACTAATCAGTGATAATCAAAACAACTGAAGGTCTGATTAACCCTTATTGATTAATAGTTTGCAGCATACTTCAGGGATAAGATCAAGTTTGGCATTGCTCGGCTAAGGAGTGATAACTTAGAATCCCCTACCTCACTATGTGAAGTAACTGTTGTCTTTTGCCCTGGTTGATGCTGAAGTACCCATGAAGCTAGTATCACAGCTTAAACTCTCCACTTGCACACTTGATGCCATACCCACTACCTGTTTTACTCTGGACTGTTTCAGATGAGATCCAAGCTATTATTAACTATTCTTTACATACAGGTCTTTTTGGCATCAATTTCACAGGTACCCTGATGATACTCCCTTTTATAACTTAGAAAATATTGCCAAGGCCAATACTGAGAAACCCTTTTATCACTAGTAGACTGGACTATTGTAATGCTAGCCTTTCTGGTCTGCCAAAAAAGCCATAGATCAACTTCAGCTTAAACATAAGTACACCTGTTTGCTACACTGATTAGTTTTAGAATAGATTTTATAATTATTTTATTGGTCACTAGATCCCTGAGGTCCTCCGGTGGTTGTCTCCTGTTTGTTCCTAGGGTCCAGTCTAAGCAATGAGGCCGCTTTTAACCGCATAGTGCCTAAATACAAAACATCTAAGTAGGAAAAAGGTTTCTGTCATTTTTGGTAGTTCTTTTCACACTAAAGTATGTTAAAGTGTTTATTTTTCTGATACGTTTGGTTTTAATTAGTTATTTGATAAAAAGGGAGTTTCACATTATGATTGACAGCTGAGCTCTGATTGTGATTGAGTCCGCAAGCTGAATAGGCAAGATCTCAGTACTGATCACTACTGCTCAGACTCTGGCTCCAAACGACGTCACTAGTGCAAGATGGCAGCGCGTGTTTCCAGGATATTTTGGCTTAATTTTTGTACAGTGGGAGGAAGTGGCAATGCATCATCCATCTTTTTATACAGTCTCTGGTCTATATACAGTATATTCACTCACACACATACATATACATTCTCCTTTTCACACTGTCTCCACCAGCTACTGAGGGAAATATGTGGCGCTGTAGCTGCTAAATGCTCCACTATGTTCACCAGCAAATATAAAGCTATACCAGAGGAGCTGTTTCTTAATATTAGAGCGAGAGTACCAATTAACTGACTGCATGTTTATGTCTTTTTTGCATCAAGTCATTTTGCATCAAGTCTCATAAAACTGTCCCACCATGTGAATCCAGGGAGCCACTGAAGTCATCAAGTTAGTTCACTTGCACCTTTAATTTAACACAGTAACATTGAGAGTGTGCCCATTTCAAGTAAACATATTATAATCCACCACACAGTTGTTATATTGTCAATTTGGCCATTAGCAACTCTCTCATAACATCCTATTAGTCTATGAAATGTGGCATCTGGAGATGGTTTGCTATCAACATTGCTGTCACATGTTAATATGTGGGACAAATAAAGCCAGATAACAAACAAACAAGCACGAATGTTATTGAGGCTGCAACTTTGCAAGTGGAATAATGTTTGTTGTTGGAAGACATTTGACACTTTCCAGGTATTTTGTGTGTATTTGTGTATTTTGCTATGTAATGTTGTTTCTACAGCTTGATCCGAAAGGAAAAAAACGCCCAGTGAGGAAAAAATAATATTTATAGTGTCCTTTAGGCATGCATCAAATTTTCTGCAGTCAAGGTAGAGATGTTTTTGATTGTTAGAGCACTACAGCTGAACTAAAAAAAAACACTGGGAACATGCTTGACAAGCTGTCTGTTGTGGGGCAAGGCTGTAAAATTGTATCTGTGATTACATTCTGAACTGAAAGCTAATAATAATAATAATAATAATAATAATAATAATAATAGATAATAATAAGAACATCAATCAATTACAACATAACTTACATCAGGTATTATGATTAACGGTGACAAAATTGTCTATTTACTTAAAGCCTTAAAAACATTACTTTAATGTCAATACTAATAAAATATCATCGATTTTGCAAATAATAATAATAATAATAATAATATTAATAAATGTTTTCCTACCTGCAGGGTTTAAAAAGAAAGAAAAGAAAGCAATAGTAAGTAAGTAGTTAGACTTCAATATTAGGTTTTATAAAATTTTTCATTAAACCTACTTACTAAGGTAAAGGTCTCTTTAATGATGCTTTGTTGGTGTTTTTTGGTACCATAAAAAATGACAATAAAACATACAATCACATATAAGGAATACATTTTGGGATCATTTTTACACAGAGGTTTACACTGAACATATATGTACTTTGACATATCCTCATCCTGTGTCATCCTCACAGGGCCAGTGAAATTGCAGCTACTTTGTCAAACCACCCATCATTGGCCCATAGGGAGGTGATGTCACGTAGCCCAATGCTGACATACAGCCCCTGTTAGAACTACACGAGGACAGTTGCAGGGCTGTGTCCCACAGAGCCACCAAGCAGGCCTGTAATAAATGTCTCCTGTGGCTTTGCACTTCCCCTTAGCCTGAGGTGATGAGCAGAGGGAGGGGAGGGATGGTGAAGAAAGAGAGAGGTATTGATCTGGGTCTCACTCCTTGTTCTAAGGGTGAAAATGGCTGCTGGGTATTGGCTTTTGCAGTCTCCTTCAATAATCCCCTTTTTTTCTCTTTGTGTCTCCCGGTCATCCACTCTCTTTCAGCCACATGCACAGTACATTTATACTACAGTCCACTGCAATTACTGATTGCATACATAAACTGCTTTTTTTTTTGCATTTTATCTGCCTATTTTTTTTATCCCAGTTTCTATCTTTTATAAACATCACTTTGCTTATGCCTCTGCAAAAACTTAGAGGTTCCCCTGATTGAAGATTCGTTTCAGATTCATCTATTAACATGTCTGATATCCAGTGAAAAATATCCCTCCTCCTCCAATCTGCAACAAGTACAATGTCCATGTTTCTAGTATTAACACTTTAGATGAGCCAACACCATCCGTTATCCCCACTGTCTAGTGAGAATTTTACTAATGGCTTGTTTCAGTCACAAAGTTGTGTCATCGGGGCTTCCTGTGGATAAAGCAAGTGTTGTTTTTTACTGTTGCCAGTGTCATTCTCTACCGCCTAGGGAAAGCAAGAGCAACCAGGCTCTTAAAGAATGGATTTTCAAGAATTAGAAATTTTACCTCCAATTACCGAATTCCTGTAAGCATTTTAAATGTTTAATGACTGATCAGTATAATAATAATACCAAGGGTGCAGGTTTGGTCCTAACATCCTGTCGCCAACCAAAAACGTATTTGGTTCAGATGGTGTCAAGCGTGTGTGGCGGCATCCAGGTGAGGAGTACAAAGACAAGTATGTCTTGCCTACAGTCAAGCATGGTGGTGGAAGTGCTATGGTCTGGGGCTGTACAGTTTATTGAGGGAACCATGAATGCCAACATGTACTGTGACATAATGAAGCAGACCATGATCCCCTCTCTCCGTAGACTCGGCCGCAAGGGCAGTATTCCAACAAGATAACGACCCCAAACACACCTCCAAGACGACCAGTGCCTCGCTAAAGAAGCTGAGGGGAAAGGTGATGGACTGGCAAAGCATGTCTCCAGACCTAAACCCTGCTGAGCATCTGTGGGGCATCCTCGAACGGAAGGTGGAGGAGCGCAAGGTCTCTAACATCCACTAGCTCCGTGATGTCATCATGGAGGAGTGGAAGAGGACTCCAGGCAGTGCTGGAAAATAATGGTGGCCACACAAAATATTGACACTCGGGCCCAATTTGAACATTTTAACTTACGGGTGTAATCACTTT
This sequence comes from Micropterus dolomieu, assembly GCF_021292245.1. NCBI lineage: Eukaryota > Metazoa > Chordata > Actinopteri > Centrarchiformes > Centrarchidae > Micropterus > Micropterus dolomieu. Next base: position 10,772,359 of record NC_060157.1, read on the forward strand.
TGTTGCCAGCAGTTTAGACATTGATGGCTGTGTGATGTGTTATTTTGAGGGAACAGCAAATTTACACTGTTATACAAGCTGTACAGTTATTACTTTACATTGTAGCAAAGTGTAATTTCTTCAGTGTTGTCACATGAAAAGATAATCAAATATTTACAAAAATGTGAGGGGTGTACTCGCTTTTGTGAGATACTGTAAGTACTGTTAAAAATGTATTTAACAAAGGGCACAGAATTTAACAGGGACGGACATGTCCCTACCAATACTGAATTGTCCCTAGCAAAAATTGGTCTGTCAGTGCCTAGTCAATGCGTTTGGTACACAAACGGTTAACAGCTCTTGTCCAATGCATTTTTTTAGTTTTAAAAGATTATGTCGTACTCCCTCATATGCCTCACAGTGGTTTGGTCAACTGCCTACATTTTTCTGAACCTCAGCAACTTTATTTCTAACAAGGGACTAGCGACAAATCTAGTGAGTTATTCCAACATTCTAATATAAGTCTGTTATAGCCTACTGTAGGCTAATTTATTCCCCTGCATGCCGTTCAGACTAATCTCAGTCAGCGGTACTCCCTCTCCTCTCGCACTGTCGCAGGAAACAAGCAGCAGACTTTGTAGTGACGGGATTGTAGGTTGTGGAATACTGTTTTGAAGGCTTGAGATTGGAATTTCTGTCGACACTATCTTGTTTTTTTTGGGAACCAGAAGTGACCATATTTGGATGTGAGGGATACACGTAATTTTCAACCAACAGCTGATTAGCTTCGTTTAGCACAAAGACTGGAGACAGGGGGCAAACAAAATCAACAAAAATAATATAATCAAGTTGAGAGCACTTTTTAACATTGGCCAGATGTTATAATGTTATAATGTTATAATATGTTATAAATATGACCTGAAGACCTGACTATTAATAATGTGGGACTTCAGAGTGTTTTGAGTATGCTGTAGTTTGTATGGTAAGACTTTGAGGAAGACAGATAGTCAAGCAGATGGGGGACTTTACATAACAGCACAAGCTAGAGCAGATGACAGGTTTCATACTGCTCCCCTGTATTTACTGTAGGTCGAAGCTATCCAAAACACCTGTTTATCTCATTCAGTGAGTGGCTTGTCAGGGAGTCGTGGGAACTTTCTTAATGGCATGCAAGCATGCCTTCCAAAATCTGAAAGCATCTTCCTTTCACATTGTTGAACATGGGGAATGTGATGGCCTGCTGAAATATTCAGAGCTAAGAGCATTCGCTGTTCATAGGATTCTCATCAGTGCTTTGCCCATTAAAGTGATCCCAGTGCGCCATGCTCCGTCGTTCACCACTGCACGCACTGAAGTGTAATTAGAGAGAGAGGTTGCACATTTCCCTTGGGCCATTTGCCGACCTCACTGTACTGCTGCTGGTTCCTTTCTGCATGTTTTCATTTGGTAACATCTTGTGCCACCACTGAGATCCAGTTCAGTGACTCTACAAGAGTGAATGCATGACATGGTGCTGAACAGAAGGGTTAACATTTATGGGTTTAATTAAAAATTTAAGCAGTAATCCCAATATTGGACAGCCATGCAATAATAATAATATGAATGCATTGTAAATCACTACCATCACTTGCTAGTAAGATTATTATGTAATAAGATAATAGGTCTAAGCACAAAAGGCAAATTCTAAGTTTGAAAAGAAATGACATGATTTTGAATGTGCATGTCTGGATTTTTGTCCTCATAAAGCAGAACTGCAGCAGAAGCTGTAGGGCGGGTGTTGAGAGCTGTGAACTTCCCTCCCTGAGAAAATGACTTTGACACTGTAATGGTCTCAGGCGAAACAAGACATAAAGCACCCAATAAGCTGCGTCTTACGCGTTAACCTTTGCAGTCATAGGCTGTGTCATGCATGCTAAGCATGCACAGCCCAGTGTCTACACTGTGAAAACACGCTACCCATACATTCAGCACCACCCCTGGGCTATGGGGAATTGTTGCATGATGTTGGTTAGTAGCTGCCATGGTGAATCCTCCACCAGTGCTTATTTAAAATGCTGTCAAAGCTTTAATAGTCCTGGGGACTTGGGCTTAGAGAGGAAACGCTTCAGTCTATTCTGGAAACAGAAAAGGCAAAACAGACAATACTATGCAATAGGAAGCAGTACAATTGCTTTGTTTGAGCTTTGTTTGAGAAACTAATCTGCTGTCTGGGATCATGCTCTGCACAACTGTATCTTGCATTTCCAACCCATTTTTAAACTATTGGGGTTAATTCTTTGCAGGCTGGATTAAATCTCTCTGTTTGATTGAGAGCCGTGTGTGGTTTATCTCTTTCACTGCTAGCTGACACCCAGAGTGAGACTGGACTTTCTCCAACATGCAGCAGAAAAGTGGCGTTAAATCATCTAATCACACGCACATACAGTAAAATATTGTATCCTTATTGCTTGTGACCACTCAGTTCATGCATTTTCTGCATTGTTTTCTTCACGAAGATGAGACGGATTTCTGATGACCTTTAATATGACACCAATCTGGACAACATTAGTTCTAAAAATAAGGTTAATCTAAGAAGAAAGATGCCCTGAAGGTGACCTACTGTGTAATTTTTCAAATATAAAGAGCAACATATTGCTGCATTGGGGGTTTGCAGTTGCATTACCATAAACCACAAAAGCTTCAGCTACATCATATTCCAGCGCGGGGTGTCATATTAAACGGATTTCTTAGATATAGTCACATAAATCCTATGGGAGGAAAGATCAGGCCAGCCGCAAAGCAGCTGTCCCTAGCTGCTCAAATTGGCTCCATGCACTAAAAACAGAATGAAATTAATATGCTGTTTTGCTCTCTGTAATTTGAAGGGATTAGAGCATCCAACAGTATCAGGATTTAGGATTCAGTGTGTACTGCACATGACCAGACAGAGCGGTTCAACTACAGCAGCTATGGTCAGGGAGAGGCAAATCAGAGGGCTGGAGGAGGAGCAAAGCTGTCCATTAAGAGCCGAACTTAAACAGGAGCAGAGGTTGTTGCAAGGATTACACCAAGGTCATATTACATACGCACAGATGTATATATTTTTTAAAGCGCTGCAAAGTGGTCTAATTAGAGTGAACATCAAAGCTTGTTTAGCTAGTAATGAAAGTAATAGGATCAGATGCAGCCACATTTATAACTATTAGTACTGAATATATAGCAGTGTTTGGTCTGAACATGATAAGACAGTGTAGACAGTGCTCCTGATAAATCATTCATTTTGGCAAAGAATTGAGAGCAAAATCAAAAAAGATGAAGTATATTATGAACCTGCTTTTTATACTTAAACACAGATAAAAATGAATAATAAGTCAACATGCTCTAATCTCGCCTTATTGTCATGCCTAACCCTGTCCACCACCACAACCTCACAACCTCTACTTGCGTCCAATGCTGCTGATAATAAACACAAGTTTTGACTAAAATGTCATAATTTGAAAGCAAAACAAAAAGCTCCCGCACTTCCCAGCGAAAGCAAACAACACAAACCCCAGCATAGCCGCATCTTTTTGAATTTGCTGGAAGGCGTTATTGTAGTCATAGCACCGGTAATTATTTCATTTGTAATCAATCAACAATGTCTTCAGGTGAGTGTTTGAGAGAGTTTGACTAACTGCTGCTCCTGAAGAGATATTCAGTGTTTAAAAAAGAAAAAAACTATCGTCGTGTACGAGGAAGAGATCGATTGTCAGCGCAGACTGCTGGATATCGTTTGGAAACCCGAAATTAAGTTACACAGGATAGGTGTGTAAAACTTCATTATTTAACAACACAAAACAGAGGAATTCAATTTTTATAAAATCCAAAGTGCTTCAATATATAGCGTACTGGCAGTCATTGCCCGGCGTGTTTGAATTTCTTTCTTTACCATCACTGTAGTAGCCTATTCCTTTTGTTCTTTGTCCCTCCCGAGCTCATGTCTGTAAAGAAGAGGAGGTTCTGGCTGACCAACAGCTCTGTGTTCAGGAGAGGAACTCCAGACTGGACCAAGAGGACCCAGAGCCTCCACAGATTTGAGAGGAACAGGAGGAACTTTACTTTGGGAGAACAGCTTGTAAAGCAGGAGACACCTTTATGTGGACTCCTACTTCAGAGGAAAGAGACCACAGAGAAGCAGACGTGACTACCAGCTCCTCTCTCACAACTGTCATGGAGCTGAGAGCCAATATCAAAAAAGAGGCAAGCATGAAGACTCAGGATCAGCTAGAGATGCAGAGCCAAAACAAAATAATGAAGCTCACAAAACAGAAGGCACAGAAATAATGAACACAACTCTACCATGCCACTGGTTAACCATAATCCTCACACAGGTAAAAACTCTTTGAAATGTGACACATGTGGAAGAGATTTTCTGTACAAGTCAGTATTGCAGAAACACCTGAGAATTCACACGGGTGAGAAACCATATTCTTGCAAAACATGTGGGAATTGTTTTAGATGGAGATGTGCGTTGATGGTCCACATGAGAACCCGAACAGGTGAGAAGCCATATTCTTGCCAAACATGTGGGAAAGACTTCAGAAACAGTGATCATCTGCAACGCCATATAAGAACACACACAGGTGAGAAGTCGTACTATTGGAAGAATGCAGGACAGGATTCAGTGACATTTCAGCCTTTAAAAGACATATAAGAACCTTTCTTATAAGAACCTATTCTTGTGAAACATGTGGAAAATATTTCAGTTAGTGGTCACTTGAAAAACCACGTAAGAGACCACACAGGTGAGAAGCTGTAGTTTTGTGCGACGAAAAGATGTGCTGAAGCGTTTAATTTGACACGACACACAAGGTCGCGTACAGACAAGTAATCTTGTGGGAGACGTTTCAGTTTTAGAGGTTTGTGGTCAAAACACACAAGAACTCACAGAAGTGAAGAGCTGCATAATTGCAGCACTTGTGGTAAAAGTTTTACTCACATCACATAATTGAAAACACCTGAGGATCAATATACGTCTGTGGTAATGAAGGTTTTTGAGAGCCATGTGTTGTCCCACCTCAAATCCATCACAGACCCACTCCTGAACCCCCTGCAGTTCTCCCACAGAGCTTACAGGTCTGTAGACGATGCAGTAAACAAGGCCCTTCACTACATCCTCCAGCACATGAACTCCTCAGAACCCTACAACAGGATCCTGTTTGTGGATTTCAGCTCTGCTTTCAACACTATCATCCTGGCTCTGCTGCAGGACAAGATCTCCCAGCTGAGCATGCCTGACTTCACCTGCAGGATCATAGACTTCCTGTCAGGAAGCAGCATGTGAAGCTGGGTAAACATGTCTCTGATTCAGAGACCATCAGCACCAGTTCTCCTCAAGGCTGCGTTCTTTCCCCTCTGCTCTTCTCCCTGTACACATATGCACCTCCAGTCACTAGTCTGTTAAGCTCCTGAAGTATGCGGATGACACCCTCCTTATTGGGCTCATGTCAAGTCATCACAAAATCAATAGTTACACTAAAGATGTACACAACTTGTTAGTTAAATATTCACTGCAATGTGTTAAAAAGTCCTTGAAATGTGACAAATGGAAAAGCTTTTAAATTCAAGTCAGAATTTCAGAGACAGGAAAGTTTCAACTCAGCAAAAATATGTATAACCTTATAGTTCTGCAACAGGTATTTACATACATAACATTATGTTTGAGCAACAACATTTCTTAGAACAATCAGGCTTCTGTGTCTTGGTAATCTTTGTTTCACAGTGGGTGCACAGTAGTGGCTCTTAAAATAATGATGTAATGTCGATGGCCAACTGTTTTTCAGTATTCCAGCGTCTCATGGTTCCCCTTCGAGGGAACTCGAACTGCGTCGGTTACGACACTATGGGAAGCCTCTAGGCGAAGCAGGTCTGAACGTGAATGAAATCACTCCAATCCTATTGGCTTGTTGCTAGAACGGTAAGGTGTGACGGAATAACCGGAGGAGTATAAAGCACACCTGTACACACTCATCATTAGCTTTTTTCTATTCAGCAGGCGCTCTGTATGTTGTTTGAAGAAAGCGCCAGTCCTACAAGCAGTGTGTCTTACCTGAAGAAGAAGTCTACCAGCATGTCCGGCAATCAGATGTACAGAAGGTGTGTTTTTTTCTTGCCCTCGGTACATCACGGATGGAGATTCTCATGAGATGTGTGTCTCATGTTTGGGGATGGAGCAC
>NC_060157.1:10778631-10791421 GCF_021292245.1 Micropterus dolomieu
GGCACCTGGCACTCGTGCGCTCTCCTCTTAGTAGTGCCACTTTTATTGCACACAGGGGCAGGCGGGGTTTTCGGCACGGTTTAGTGGGTATCTCGTTCCCATAGTGTCGTAACCGACGCAGTTCGAGTTCCCTCGAAGGGGAACGTCTCGGGTTACGTATGTAACCCTGGTTCCCCGAGAAGGGGAACGAGAGACTGCGTCGGTCCGCCGCACCTCTCTCCCCGCCTGAAGCGCCTGCTTCATAGTTTAAGCTAATGATGAGTGTGTACAGGTGTGCTTTATACTCCTCCGGTTATTCCGTCACACCTTACCGTTCTAGCAACAGGCCAATAGGATTGGAGTGATTTCATTCACGTTCAGACCTGCTTCGCCTAGAGGCGTTCCCATAGTGTCGTAACCGACGCAGTGTCTCGTTCCCCTTCTTGGGGAACCAGGGTTACATACGTAACCCGAGACGTTTTTGTCAGTAGTAGTGTGCAATCACTTCAAAAGACTGACTGGCTGATATAGATACAGTTTTAATGATAGGAAACCATCAATTTCGTAATTAAATAATTGTTAACATGTAAGCAGTGTTTAAATTCTTCACCACCTTTTACCAAAAACAGGTATATGACAGCTATATGTAGTCACAATAGATACTTTGCAGGTTTAGATTTTTAAAATGGGATACACTGTTAAACTATCCAACAGGATATAAAGTAGGAAAAACAGAGCTCAACGTTGACTAGCTGCTACATACAATACATGTTAGGTTCAGTAATTCAGAACAGTTAATTACTTTGCACCTCTATAACAAGAGACAGGTTCGTCAGAGGGGGACAATTAGGTCAAAAGTTGCAAAGAAACTCCCGCACACTGTCTTAGACAGGACACTAGTAATTAAAATGTTATAATTATGTGGCACTGACAGAGGCCATTCTGCATGATTAATTTAATGTTTCTTACTTTTAATATATTTTGCTAATAGTACTTTCCAAGGGCATCACTTTGTGTTGAAAAGTGGTGGGGACATAAGCGCTCAGATTCCGGTTGTGAGAACGAGACGAGAAGATATTTTACGACTCTTTTGAAGTAATATTCAATGATAAAATATATGAGTGGGAGGTGTTGGGAGACATTTTCTGTACTAATTTTTGGTGGAAATGTCTTTATTTATGTAAAGAGAAACAAAATTCAGGTGGCAGGTGACAATTCAAAATATAAAGATATAGTGGAATATAATGCAGTAAGTAAGTAGCTTGTTTGTTTTAGCTTAAGTTACTTTTTTTTCGACTTATTGTGCAAGTAAACCTTTCTCAAAGCATTTTCATTTGCTATTTACCATTTCTTTTTGCAAGCTGTTTTTCAGAACATTTTTAACAAATACTTTCAAAAACTGATGGGGACATGTCTCCAGCATCCCCAGTTCATCCTAGAAGAAGAAGACATACATTATCAATCCCACAAGGGAAAATTCAATGTTATTTTTCCACTATGTTGTTAGTTCTTATTGTTATTATATATAAACATGCACAAACAGGACCTTATAAAAATACATGGGGTGTCAGAGTGAGGGGGCTGCCACTAAGTGTGGCGCCCCGAGCAGTTACAGGTTTGGGTGCTTGCTCAAGACCTCCTTCAGCAGTGCCCAGGAGGTGAACTAGCACCTCTCCAGCTACCAGTCCCCACTCCTTACCTCTGGTCCAAGCTGGGCTCAAACCAGCGAGCCTCCGGTTTCCAACTGCCACCCCAGTAGTACCCAATCATCTCACGAACCCTGTCATAAAGTCTGTAGCTAGTGGGAGAATGTCCTCGCAGAAAGTGTAGCCTGGAATTTTTCTGATCAGATCTGACAATGGGAACCGTGATCGGCAGAAGCTTCAGCCATCATCTTTTACAAATTCTCACATATTGTCAAGTACATCCCGTAGACACCTGATAACACGCAGTTTGTGCAGTGATGATGGACTGGAAGTAGACACTGAATACTCTGCCTCGCCAAAGGCAGTCTCTCAGATGACGCACTGTAGCTCCATCTTGGGAAAGTGCTGGGAGTACTTCCAATGCTGTTGCTGCCATCTCACTGCTGACAAAGCTCATCAGTCAGTGCTCTCCAGCTGGTCTGTGATCCCATGCATGCATGACACCAAGGGACATTAAGCAGAGTAAATGTGGATCAACGGCAGCAACCAAGCGGGTCATGATGGGCAGCGTTTAGCCAGTGTAGTGTCAGACTAATTTATCCTTAACTATGCTGTTGTCTTGCAACTTAGATGATTGGCTAAACCTATGGAATGGGCAAAGTGAAAATAGAACACGTTTCTGTGGGTTAAGATGCTGCTTTTCAAGCTTCTTACAGCGGGAGGTTATGTTCATGGTACACAGCTTTTTTTCCATTTGTTCTTTCTTTCTTGCTACTTGGAAGAAGCAGGTATATTATCCAACATGTAAACGTATCAAGGGTTGCAATGTGTCTGCTGGAGCATTGTAGATTTCAGTAGAAGCAGCGCACTGGTAACAGCAGGAGAACAAGCCAGCAAATATAATCCAAACTGTGTCACACACCAGCTTGAGTCATCTTCATTCTCAGTTTTATATATATATATATTCACAGCTCGTGATGTGCTTGCCAACAGACTGGGATTATAGTACAGTAGAGCATCTATATATTTAACTTCCCCAGTGATGAAGGGAAAAGCTGTTTCATTATGAAAGAAAAAGCCATTTATGATCTTTTAGAATTGAATAGAATAGAATAAAGGTATAAAATACTACTTTCACTCTTTGTTTATAACAGTCAACCATTTCAAGTCAACAATATAATGTACTATATAGGTAAGTATTAATTATACGTTATGGACTAATCACTTTTGTATATTGTTTCAGACTACATCAGAGGGTTATGTTATATGGTATACATACCATATATATGCCAATATTCAAACTCTGTTTCTGAGAAATTGAATTTCAGTTAGTTTAATGTGTCTAATACTACATTGCCCAGAAGCCTACAGTACTGTTACCATGGCAACAGCTATGGCCAGAGGCGCAAAGTTCTTCTGGACAAGAAATTCTCTAGTCAACCAATCATTTCAGTAATTCTACTACCTTAGGCAATCAACGACAAAATAATGTTAGAAAGGAGAGAAAACCAGAAAGAAAGAGAAACGGGGAAAGACCAATGCATGCAGAACAGTGTAGTTTCTGCTACAACAGATACAATGAATCAATGGCTTGACTTTTTGTTATAACTTCTATAACATACATGTATATGGTGGATATATATAGAGTGGGGTGTCGGTGTTTGTGTTTGATTGACAGCAGCTGGCAGGCTGAGTAGCAGCAAGGGAATGACAGAAAAGGTAAACAAACTTTTACTGTAGTTTACAAGCCATTAGGCAGACAATGTGTTATTAGCAGTGCTACAGAAGAGTATGGACCACATCAGCATTAAAACATACTGGAGTGACATTTGCAGGTAACTTTGTAAGCTGTTTAATGTGCTGCAGCTGAGCAGCTCATTAGCCAAGTGCACTTTTCACTGGTGAATGTTTGGTTGCTCTTTCAACATGTTTTTATGTTAGACAATATAAAGACTTTAGGAGGAAAGCTAATGTGGTTGTTGAAAGTTTTTAGCTCTTGTGTTGTATAGCAGGCTGTTGTTTGGCTCAGTGTGACATTTGATAAAATGCTGACATTCCTTGCTTAAGAAAAACATTTGATTTGATGTAAGGAAACAAGTTCTCCATGTACGTAAACAGACAACTTCCAGTATTCTAATAAATTACTAAAAAAAAAAGGTCATCATGAAAAATCTAAACTATAAATGTGTCTCTTTCTCAAAGGACAACCAGGGAAGGTGATTTACAGAGACAACAGATGCTGTAGCAGACCAAAAAATGCAATTAAATTTCGCTTAGACTTAAAGATATGACAGAGGCTGAAAGGACCAAAGCAAAGAACATGTTTCTCTTGCTTCACCTGCAGCCAGATGGTCCAGTACAGCAGCTTTTAAAAGAAAAGCAGAAGGAAAGTGAGAGTCCATCCCTGTGGGACTGTTTAACGCTGTAGGACAGGGCGTTGAGCTGGGCCCGTCTCCTGGGTCCTCTTGTCTCCCTGAGCCCGCTGCTGGGCACAGATACAGAGCTGTGTGCTGTGGAGAGGTGTGTGGGCCACAGGATCACAGCAATTATTAACGGCAATCACAGCATCGAGTAAATTACTGTTATCAGTGAAACATTTTGAACGAGCCCACACATCTGCATGAGCTGATGTCACTAAGTGACTAAAGAAGTTTCGTTTGATCCTCACTGAACATGTCTGAACGTCCATCAGTCTAACTTTGATAGGTCAGTGTAAGGTCAGTCAGTTGCTGCTGCCATTTTTCAGTTAAAGTTTCTCTACAGTTAAAGCTGCTAGTGGTGGAGGTTACTACTACTACCAGCAGAAGATATACTATGTAGCCTGGTGTCCTGATCATTAGAGTGTTTGAGTGTTTTGCATTTTGTTGGGTATCTATATAACAGCAAAACTTTGTGTAACATTATGAGCAGTAGGAGGTGTTGGTTTGATCAAAGCAGAGAGCTCTTCTTGGTGGTTTAATTTAAATTTTCAGTTGTTATATTTTCCCTTCCAGGTGCTTACTTGTAAGTGTGCAGCTACTGTTAATAAAGTTTCACATGTTTAACAGCCATTTGTTTTATTATTATGTGACACTAATTACAGTTACAAATTAAGAACAAGTATTCATTTCTGGTGTTTATTCTTTATTTCCTTGTTTGGGAATACAGTCCAGCTTATTCTTGGACAGAAAGACCATATCATGTTTGTGAAAACAGATTCAATAAACTATTTTATATGGACTTCCCAGAGGAACAGAAAATCTGATTTTTGAAACATTCATTTGTTTTGAGTGCCCTGAATCTCCTGTGTGTGTGTAGATAGTTTAGATTTACTAAAGCTGATATTAAAACACAAAAATCCCCCTTTCATTAAACTCTAATCTGTGTATGATTTCTTTCTCTATGACTAACACTGATATCAAACATTCGCATCGTTGTGTGAGCACAGAATAGAGTCTTAACAATCATCTCAGAAGTGTATTACTGATTCTCACATTGTCACCGCCACTAACAGCCATGGGATTGTGTGGTCGAGTCACAATACTTGTGACAACAATGACAAACGCTTGGCTCGCTTTACGCTCCGAGCATCATATCGTCACAAAGTAATTCCACCAACAAAGCTCGGTCTTGACAACAGCATTATACTTCGCTCTGGACAAAAATAAATGACAAAAGCTTCCAAATATGCAGAACATTTTATTTAGCAAAGAATGCCACCAAAAAAAATCTCCAAATGTGCATCTAAAGCTCCTCAGAGATTCCAATTTTCATGAAATTTACCCATCTGCGACTACATTTGTGTGCCTTCTGTTCCCTTCAGAGCTGATTTATGTTGACGCATAGAACAATCAAAACTCTTCCTGGATACTGGGAGATGGGAATGAGAATGGGGCTGTTAAGATCCCTGGCTGACATGTTGATGTCTTCCAGTATCATGATGGCAAACACTACTCACTGCCACTGTTTCTGCTAACATCATTTCTTTCCTCAAAGCGGCTATAATCAATACTGTATGGATCACATGACTATGTGTATGCGAAAGAGGTCGCTTGAACTGATAAATCCACAGAGAATCCTCACCCAACTCTATGTTCCGGTCAGTTCTGCAGAACTTTATGGCAAATTTCAAAATTGTGTCCTAAACGTTACTGTTTTGGTTCATTCTCACCGCTATCATAGTGTGTTTTTGGCCACAAAAGCTAGCTGTTTCAGCAAAAACCCAGTTCACACTACCTGCTCAGCACCAAATGGCAGACAGAGACAGTTAGTGACTACCTGGTGAACATAATGTAGCGTTTAGCTGCTAAAGAGCAAGATATTTCCCTCACGAGTTGGTGGAGACCAAACACAGAGCTAAAAAGAGAGTTAATGCTGTAACTTACATTCATCTGGTGCCCTATTATATGATTTATTCATAAGCATAATCCCAGCATGTCAAAGGTTAAGGTCTCAGGTGATAATTCTCTGTGGGTTTATGTACTATGAGTGACCTGCATTTCACATTACATTAACTGTTAATCTAAATTGCTGAAGCTTTATCATCAGCAGTTTGACCCAAATAAGATATTGTAATAGATTTCATTGAAATCTGTTTTATACATGCAACACTTTCAATATGACAATGTCAACAACCAGGCTTTCCAACACTGGCAACAAAAGAAATTGCCCATAAAAAATCCATATAGATATAAGAAGAAGTTACTTTATTGTCACATAGCGAAATTCATTCTCTGCATTTAACCCATCCCTCAGGGGAGCAGTGGGAAGCCGCTGTGCAGCACCTGGGGATCAACTCCAGATCCAGTGTCTGGTCAAACTGACACTCCAAGACTGGAGAACTTACATGTTTTTTGATGGGGGAAACGGGAGCACCTGGAAAAAACCCACGCAGACACGGGGGAGATATGACTGGGGTTAGAACCCGCAAGCTTCTTGCTTTGAGGCCACAGTGCTATCCACTGGACCACCGCGCCGCCCAAATATTTCTTCACTGCAGTCTACATGCCTCGACCGGGCTCTGAACCTTCAATCGTGGGATCTGCAGGGCAAGCACTTAACCTCTGCGATACAGTACAGACTTTAAAGGGTTGTTGATGCCAGACTGCAGTCAAAAGAAGCCACAACATATGAACACTTCAGTTTTATAATAAGACACATAAACGGACTAAAAGGGTCAATTGCGTGGGGTGACAATTTAAGCCAAAACCTCGCTAATGCTGGTGTGATCCTTCAAGGTAGCACATGGACAAGTTCATACTGTAAGTAAATGGGGTCTAATTGGTAGAGTGACCCGAACACCAAGCATTTGTTCAGTTGCTACTTTCTTCAATAAGGAAGTGCTGGAGCGGTAGGTGAGATAGCGCGGATGAGTGCTAAACCTGTGACTGATGAACACGGAGCAGGCTGCATTTCCCGGAGTACCCTCTGCTGGAAGGACACTCATTTACCAGATTGATGGGGCGCTTTATTGCCTGCCACCTTGCTTCCTTCTTTCTCACCATCCCCTCATCTCTTCTTTCTCTCTTATAGCTTTTTCTCTCTTTATCTCCACCTCCCTTTCTGTCTCCGGCTCTCCCCCTTTGTCACGCACACACACAAACTCTGTAAATTCACACATACTCTGCTCTCTCTGTCTGTTCTCTTCCTTTCATACACACACACACACACACACACACACACACTTCTGGCGTTGTGATTGCTTTGCGGAAGGACAATGAGACTCTCTCCTAACCTCTTTAACACCTCCTCCACCACCACCACTGGAGTTCAGCTTCAACACAACAAGCAATAAAGAACACACATACAGATACTATAAGATTGTTAGATTGCAATTTAACCATCACACTCATAGTGTTAGTTATGACTGCCGTTTACAACAATTGTCATATATGTTGTTTAATTAAAGGTACACTGTGAAGTTTCTGATTACTAGTACTGTTATGGATCAGTGCTTTGTTTCTCTCATACACATGAGATGCGATTCACAATCCTGCCAATTGTTTCATATTATTCCACTTATCATCAGGTGGCGGTTATGCACCAAGAAACGCAGAAATGTCCAGAGAAGGCAGAGAAGAAGAAAATGGCAAGTAAAGCCTAGTTCACAATACACGATTTTTAGCCCAATTTGCCTCTCGGCAAGCTCGGCGACCATCAGGCTGTGATCGGCAGGCGCCAGTCAATATGTGTGAACTATTCAACGACGCATCAAAACGGCTCCCCTCATCACTGCCCCATCGCCAACGTCTGCTAGATAACTGGCACGCCAAATATCTGGAGAAGTTGGCCAACTCGACATCCACATCCAGCCAATGAGAGAACTGCAGCTGGCAGAGCAGGCAGCTACTTTTTCACCGCAAAACACTTTTTACTCACCTCCAGCTCTCTCTGTAGCTCAGACAATCCCTGCTACCTGCGTGTGCTAATCCATTCTTTCACCCATATTCTTTGTATTTATAATTGCTATATTTATAATAACAAACAACAGCTGTTTCGAGTGTAGGTCGCGTCATTTCCCGTTTCAGATTTCACGTGTGTTTTCTTGACAAAACATGGTTTGGACACCAGCCGTCGGGTGGCACAGCTCTTCAGCTCGTGTAGTGTGTGACCCCCTGTCACTGATCAGTCCCGTAGTGTGAACGCCACAACTTCAAGACTCCCGTCACAAGATGGCAAGTTGTGTAGTCTGCACAAGCCTTAAGTAAACATGGATGTAAACGATGCAGGTTTTAAAAGGTTAAACAGTTTTTCTGAGCGAGGGAATGGATTCAACATGTGTCAAACCTCAGGGATACACACAACACATTTTGATAAGTAACACTCAACGTAAAGAGAAAAACAACACAACAACACAAGCATGGTTTATTGAGTTGATCGAGGTGATACAGTGACGGCATACAACATGTGAACATGTTACACCAAATCTGAGGAATAACATCTTTTGGCCCCTTTTATGTTACTGTCTTCCCCTGTAAGATTTCCCTTAGGTCATCTTTAACTGGCCTTAACCTAGAACAACAAATCTATCTCAGTGTTTCCCCACAGGATTTTGTGAGACTATGCTCCCCCGGAAGAAAAAGTTTGTTGCACTTTAAAAAAAAATATAAAGGCTAGATCTATGAAGAAATTTGCACTCTTGTTAACTCTTGTTTGTGCCCTAGTAAACAATTTGATCATAAACACACTGTATAGATATAAATGGTGATGAAACAGCTAAACAGTCAACTAATTAATTTATTGTTTTTCCAGCAACAACTCTCATCTTTAACACTTTGTAAAGAGAGGAGATGAGAAAAGAAAATGAGAAAAGTCGCTAACCCTGCCTGTCAGCTTGCTCTCCTGCTTTTAACTGCATTTACCATAAAGGATAGCCTACCTGTGCACTCCAAATTTAGCGGCTAGCTTGAACGCATTCTCACAAACGAGAGAAAGTGGAAACACTCGACGCTAGTACAACCCTTAGTTAACGTTAACTCTAACACCTTTCATATATATATCCTGTACGCAGGATAAGCGGTTGACAATTGATGGATGGATATATATATATATATATATATATATATATAATCAATATTTTACATAAACAATGGATCTCCTGACTGAGTCACGTTAAAGGAGTCGCTCGTGGTGACAAACCCACAAGATTGTTCACCCGATTCCCAAATTCTTGCTGCTGTGCTTTCTTGTCTTTAAGCCTGGTGTTTTGGTTTTATGGACCCCAACTTTATGGGAACTGTCAGCAAAACGCTGATAAAGCCACCCCACCTGCTCAGCACCAAACGGCAGGCAGACAAAGTTAGCTGGTGTACACAGTGCAACATTTAGCAGCAAGCAGCTCTTGTGCACTCTACACCTCATCTTGCACAAGCACAAACACACACACACACACACACACACACACACACACACACACACACACCACACAAACATTAAAGCCCTTTTCTAGCCAACTCAAAGCTCATATGATAACTTATTGATGTGTGGGAATACGCAAGAAGCAGACCATAAATTGCAGGTGACATGGATTTTCTCCCCTAGAGAGAAGTGACACGGAGATGAACACAGGGCTGCACCGACGTGGCAGTCGGTGCCACTGAGCTCATTGCCCCTCGTTGACCTGAGAGAGGCCGAGGGCAATACGTGATGTAAGAGCCATTTTGGCATATATGGTATTTGCTAAATTGTTGTTAAACACCTGCTATATGTTCATGGGTCATGCCGAATTTCTTTTTGTTTTTGATATTGTGTTTTTGTACCTGTTGATTGGGTGGGTTAGTAATTTCGTTGTGCACGGGAGAAGGGAGGAGAGATCTGCAAGAGCCCTGTATCGTAACAAGTTTTTGACCGTGTTTTGCAAAATGTTTTTGAGTAACTTTTGGTGAACTGTACTGGGCTGGTAATGGACCAAGCCTTTTTGTATACTCCGAATTAAAAAGGTACACTCAAAATTTTCTTGTTACTTTCTCTGGATTTTTGGGTACATTGGGTACCCCTGGAGTGTGGATATTGGGACACACATGGGTGGACACGCGTCAGCCTGGGATGGACTTCTTGCAGAATAGTGGCCTTGGACTTTGTCATGAAAACGGCCACGACACATAATGAGTGAGTATGTTTTTGACCCTGAAGAATCTCATTATTATACAGAATCCACACCATTACGGATGCTACCCCCTTCCCTTTTTCTCTTTTTGTATCTGCAGTTCAGTGCTACACAGACTGACTCACCAGCTGCTCTCACAGAACAGAGTGATTGTATTCGCTGGCTAGATA
This sequence comes from Micropterus dolomieu, assembly GCF_021292245.1. NCBI lineage: Eukaryota > Metazoa > Chordata > Actinopteri > Centrarchiformes > Centrarchidae > Micropterus > Micropterus dolomieu. The sequence continues at coordinate 10,789,011 of NC_060157.1, forward strand.
AGACAATGCAGGTTTTGTTTTCTTTTTGTTTAGTCTGTTTGATGTCAAAAGAGGCATGAGGTAGCAGATGCGAGTGTTTTTTTTTTCTTTTACCGGAGCCCTTTCTCAAACCCCGGTGATTAAATGAATCACATGACAGAAAGCTAGTTCTAAATTAGAGCTCCTTCTCTGCCGGTGAATCTTGCCACAATTGTACATCGATGGATGCTGTTCCTTCAGAGGGACCGTTAATAGTGTGGTGATCATCATCGATTTCCCCCAGGTCATCACCATTTGTCACATTTTAGACATCTGAGGGTTTAATGCAGCATCACAAATGGCTTTCTGATTAATATGAACAATGCTACAAGGAGGCAGCAACACAGAGGCCATTCTCACAAGATCTGTAGTGCTGCTGCTCTGCCAGGATTACCCTTCTTCGTCCCCTGTTCAGGGAGCCTAGAGCAGGGATGCAAATTCAGACTGAACAGCAGAACAGAGGAACAGGACATAATTGGGATAACAGTTTCTAAAACTCATAATGCACACACAGTGAGGCGTGAGCTTAAATGCAACTCTAAAACTCTTAAAACACTTCATTCACCAAACATTTTCAGCTATCTTGCCTTCATCAGGGTGGTGTCCGAGGCTGTTTCTGGTTTCCTTATATCCAGTCCAACGTGCAAAACAACATGATAATCCTTTTCTTAATTAAACAAGACTAAGAGTCTACAGCCATACTAGCAGCTTTGTGAGGCTGTACTTAGGCACAGTGGAGCTTAAATGGGCTATATGTAGTTTTCATCAGCCGCTAGCAGTGCGGTTTTCAGATTGCATAATTGGACACACAGAGACCGGAACAACATGCTGGAAACTCATTTAATATCCCACTTCGATGTGGAAAGCCATATAACTATAGAATTTTGCACCAGATAAGATTAGCAACTGGTCTGATGGTCTGCTGGTCAATCTGATTGTTGTTTGTCCTGACAGGCTCCAGCACATAAAACTTTGCTGTTGGTTTTTGTCCTTAAATGGAGTTTGTGTTAGAGTCTGTGTTGTGCTGCGAGCTGGTTGTTTTATGGTCTTAGCTGACTGTATGTTGTTAGCTGCAGTGTTGCTGTGTGTACAATACAGATTCAGCAGGCGAGAGGCTCATTTTGCAGGTATTTGGAAATTTTGACCTGATGATTCGTAATTTATGAAAAATAAATGTGTGTAACAAATTTCATGGCAATGCATCAATAGTTGTTGAGTCATTTTATGAAAAACCACAAATGTGAACCTCATTGTGTATTCCATTGTCAAACTGGTTGGTCTCAGAGGTTGTGTTTGCTCCCGGCCCATGTTCACGGAGAGGCTAATAGGTCTGCTAACTAGCTAATGTCAGTGCCTACAGTTAGTAAGAGTGTCCCAGTAAGTCACTTTCGTGTTACTCGAGAAACGGTCACTGTTTCAACAGTCCACTGATTCTTTCGTCCTGGCCCTAAAGACAATGTGCAGTTCAAGAAAGGAGTTTGAGGTTCAGAAAACAGATACTTGTGCACACACAAACAAGCCTTCTCCTGGCATTCCACCATAAAATCCCTTCAACAAGTGTTTAATGAGTATATGTTAGCTTATGCCTGACATAACCCTTTCTACCCACTTTGATTTGTTGCACACCTAATATTAGTAAAAAGAGCTGTTACTATTAATGCGACTAACTGACCAATGAAAACTTGGTCAACTAAGACTTTTCATTGACTAATGGTTTAATTGACTAGCAGGGGGTAGCACTACAGATATTAGTATAGACCAACAACCAACCAACAGAGTCACATTGTCATCCTTAGAGCCATGGGGTTTGCTTGGCTAAATAATTCTATTTTCAAAAAAACATTTATCTTAGTGGAATTAAAATAAATATTAATGGCCACATTTACGTAATATATAGACTAATATTACAACTATCTCTTTTTTCTCTGTCAAATACAAATTTGTATCTTAAATCAGTGGGTAAAAAGGTTCAATCAACATTTTAACATTTTTCAATACAAAAAATTACATAACATTACCTACAATGCAACTGAACCACAGACAGTCAGGTGCGTTATGCTAGTAGTGGCTAATGGAGCCTTGAGCGGAGATGAGGAGCAGCTAGACAAAAGGCTTCATTCAAATGTTTTCACATATTCAGTAGCACCCCCCAAGACCTTTAAACAAACTTTAATGTGTAAAATTGGTGGATTTCCGCTTTAAGGCACATGTCACACAACTAATCAATGGACCATATATAAGGAAACCACAGACAGCCTCAGACATCACCCTGATGAAGGCAAGATAACTAAAAGAAAAAGCATGGTGATCTGTAGAAGAGGTGTGAACATTGTTTTAAGCTTGATGAATATTTGGGATATCAACATGTGTGTGGAATAAAATATTTAAACTGA
>NC_060157.1:10791521-10848749 GCF_021292245.1 Micropterus dolomieu
TCCAAGTCCATTACCTCAGTCTGAAGGATTTATTAATTAACTACAATAACATGGTTAAGGATGCGAGAACACACTATTTTTCTGAACTCATTACTACACATAAACACAATCCCAGGTTTCTGTTTAAGACTGTGGATCAGCTGGTAAACCCAACCCCTCCTTGTGCCTCAGCTGGAAGTAATGATGACTGTGAATTGTTTTTATCTTATTTTACCAATAAGGTGGTGTCAATCAGAGCCTCTATTACCCCCGCGGCCTCTTACTCAGAGGTTCCTCACCAGCAACAAGAGAGTTTTAACCAGTTTTATCCCATCGACTTGTCTGAGCTTTTAAAAACAGTAACACAAATGAGAGTGTCCTCCAGCCCACTTGATGTAATACCTACAAAATTTTTACTGAAAGTAATAGATTCTGTTGGGCCCCATTTGATCTCTGTTTTCAACAGCTCCCTGTCTACTGGTTGTGTCCCTGATTATTTTAAAACGGCTTGCGTGAACCCACTTTTAAAGAAACCTGGTTTAGATCCCTCCCTCCCACAAAATTTTAGACCAATTTCAAAACTGCCTTTTATTGCAAAGATTCTAGAAAGAATTGTGTCCAAACAGCTGTTCACTGTAATGGAAAATAACAAAATATTTGAAAAGTTTCAGTCTGGTTTAAGGAAGTACCACAGCACTGAGACTGCCCTGCTTAAAGTCACCACTGACCATTTAAGGTCTGCTGATGAAGGCATGTGCTCAGTCCTTGTACTCCTGGACCTTAGCGCTGCTTTTGACACCACTGATCACAATATCATGTTAGACAGACTGAGGCACTGGGTGGGGATCTCTGGTACTGCCCTAGAATGGTTTTCATCCTACCTGGCAAATAGGAAGTTTTGCGTGTCTGTAAACAACTATGTCTCTTCGTTCTGTCCAGTTAAATATGGTGTGTCTCAGGGGTCGGTCTTAGGACCCATTTTGTTTTCCTTGTATCTGCTTCCCTTTGGACATATTATCCATAAACATGGCATTTCTTTTCATATTTATGCTGATGACACACAAATATACTTGCCCGTCAGATCCACAGACCGTGGAATGCTGAGTTCACTTAACAACTACCTTTGTGAAGTTAAAAAATGGATGTCAAATAATTTCCTCCAGCTGAACTCAGACAAAACAGAAATCCTGGTCACCCAGCAGATGGCAAATCAAATACTGCCATCTGCTGGTTCGCTAGTAAATCACATTAAGCCTGTGGCAAAGAACCTTGGTGTTTGGTTTGATAGTAATTTAAATTTCGAGCAGCACACCACAAAGCCTGTTCAATCATGTTTTTATCAACTTAGAAATATAGCTAAAATTCGATCTATGTTTTAAGGACACCGAGACCATTTTACACGCCTTCATCTCATCACGCCTGGATTATAGCAACAGCCTTTTCACCTGTTTAACCCAAAAATCTATTGATCGACTCCAGACTGTCCAGAACTCAGCTGCCAGGCCAGAAGAAAGAAAAATGACCACATTACTCCTATTTTAGCTTCATTACACTGGCTCCCAGTATGTTTTAGAATTGACTTTAAAATTCTATTGATCACTTTTAAAGCTCTTCATGGCCTCTCGCCTTGTTATATTTCTGAACTTTTAGTCCCATACACACCAGCACGCACCTTGAGATCCTCGGGCAGAGGTCTGCTGTCTGTTCCAGAGTCTCGACTGAAAACTAAAGGGGACAGAGCGTTTGCTGTCAGGGCCCCGAGGCTCTGGAACAGCCTGCCCGAGGAAATCAGGTCCGCTGAACTCTTTTAAGTCCCTTCTTAAAACATACTTTTATAGGAGAGCCTTTCCCGATCTTATTTGACTTTATTTTATCCCTTTTATTTTATTCTATTTTACTAATTTTATATTTATCTGTATTTTAGTCTTTTCAATGTTTTCATGCTTTTATCTTGTATTGTTTTTTGTATTATTGTCTCTTGGGTATTATTGTCTTTACACTTGTTAAAGCACTTTGTAACTTGTTTTTGAAAAGTGCTCTACAAATAAGGATTATTATTATTATTATTATTAGAGATATTACAATTTCTTAAGCATTCAAGCAAAAACAAAAAGCTAGGACAGAAACAAACCAAGTTTTTCGCTCTAAAAATGCATCATAGATATAAGAACCAATTAAAGGTTTAAAGCCACTTATGAAGCAGAGGCTCTTAATAAGCTGTTACTGAATTACTGTTGTGAAAAATCAATTAACAAGGTTTAGAGACTTTTCACTCTTAAAATTTTTTGATTTCCAGTTTCAGTTTCATACATTACTCCTTATATCAGAGCAAATATTGAATGAATCCATGAGTGGTTCTTTTCTCTTATTTTCATTATCAAACTTATAAGACAGGCGGATTTCAAAGTACAAAGATTTGTATAGCTTTAAACCTGTCCAGCTATGAGATATATAGATATAAGAGAGAGAGAAAAGATATTTAAACGTTGAGTGTGGCAAATGTCAACCATCAAGCTGATCCCATTCCAAATTGTTAAACCTTAACAAATACAGTTTTTCTGATGTGTGTTAAAAGCTAAATATAAGGCAAGCATTTTGCATCTTTAATAGTGCAAAAACAGGCACAACAAAGAGTTTACTTTGAAAGCTATTCGCGGTTTGCATAATGAGAAGGGATTAAACACAAACACATTAAACCCAGGAGACCTAAACGAACCATCTGGCTTTGTATATGTATGAATAGGCCCTCAAGGTCTCTACCAACCCTTGTCTTTTTTGCAGAGACATTTTCTCTAGTAGTTGGCTGAATCAATGACTTTCAACTTTCAAGGCAGGAGAAAAATGGAAAAAGTAAAATAAAGCAGGCAGACAGAGAGTTTGTGTGAAAGATTTAGAGGTTGAGATTGAAAATGCATAAAAAGCAAAAAAAAGGCTTATTTCCAACCCAAAATCATTTGGCTACTTTTCTGACAGCCAGGACTTTGAATTGATTTCATTGTGAATACATTACACAAAGTAAGTAAGCATATTTGTATCTTTCTTAATAATTTTTACATATTTTGCAATGATTACATATTCGCATTGATAAGGTTCCAAACTGAATACACCTGAAACAATAAAGAATGCGGCAGGTTGATCAAGCTGCGCCAAGTTTTTCTTAGCATGTCCTTGTCCTTCTATTACATTATGAACCATCCAGACTTCTGAGGTCATCTGGGACAGGTCTGCTTATTGTCCCCAGAGTCAAAACTAAACATTGAGAAGCAGTGTTCAGTTTTTATGCACCAGAAGACTTCAGGTCTGCTGCAACCATCAATTCTTTTAAATCAAAGGTGAACACTTTTCTTTTTGCTGCTGCCTTTTATTTAATCAAATTTTAGGCTTTTGATCAATATCTTACTGAACTGTAACTTTTACTGTCCTGCTTTATAGTGTTTTTATTTCCTGTTTAACTCCTTTTAAATTGTATTCAAATGTTTTTTATATTGAACTATGTTGCTTTTATGTTTTATGTAAATCACTTTGAATTGCGTTGTTGTTGAAATGGGCTATTCAAATAAACTTGCCTTGCCTTAGGTCACATCGATGGTCTCACTATCACATTGAGGAAGATCATGAGATGCAGCTGAAAGCTCATTGAAACACACAGGTTTGTTTTAAACTGGGTGTCACTGAGCAGTAAGAGTTCAATGCGTTGCTTATGCATATTAATGAAAGTGTAGCCATGCATAATGGGAAAGGGAGGTAAAAGAGAGCATGTAACTGTGAACTAAGTCACAGGAGCAGGACAAAACTGACTGAGTTGGCTTTTGTCCTATTGGACAGGTAAACTAACATTACTACAAAGCATGTTAAATATAATGTGATTTTGTGTTTTAGTTGGCTGACGCCGACCAGTTGCTAACGTTATCTGGTGTGAAATAATACAGTTGTATGGCTTTCCACATCACTTCATCAGCTAACACGATCCATATTACTATCCTGTGTACCACAGGTAACATGTCAAAGTGTTGATTTTAGGCAGAAAGAAATGATGTAATGGTACAAAGAAAATGTGGAGCAATTTGTTTATACAGCCAGCTACTTCAGCACAGATCTGCCGCTGTTTGCTTTGTAACATTCAATTTAGATTTATGATCTTTGTCATGATACTCAGGTACACAGCTTATTCACCGTCGCAGTCGCTGTAACTTACATGACCCTCATAATATATATTAATACAACATAACGGTGCAGGACAACACCATTACATTTACATTAATTTACTCATTTGGCAGACGCTTTTAACCAAAGTGACTTACATTTGAGAAACACCACAATGGAAGACCCGTTAACTACTGTTGTGTTACTTACTGCGTTCTAACAGTTATGGCAACAAGCACGCGCATGAGCACATACCTGGTTGCAATCTAAAACTGCACCGCTAGTGGCTGCTGAAAACTACATATAGCCTCTTTGAAGACTGAAGACTGCTTTTTTTTCAGTTGAAAAGTTGTCTAATTATAAACCCAGTATTTACTTCAGGTCACAAACTTACAACAAAGACAAGGCAAGTTGTCCTCGCTCATCTCCCTGCCTTCTCTAGCACAATGTCTTCTCAGTTCTTCAGTTTCGCATGAATTATTCATAGCAGCAGAGATAAGGAATTATGTAAAAGAAGCAGCACATAAATCTCTGTGGTTAGGAATAGTTAATCAGAGCATCCCAAGGGGAGGTGATAATGCCACGGAGTATGCAGTTGTGACGGCTTCTCAAAGTTGCTTTTCCAGCTTTGCAGCTTACTGTGTGTGTGGTCCAGGTATGGACATGTGAGTTGGTGAAGGGTAAAATCACTCTGCTTATTTTGAGATTATTATTTTAAGATTTAAACATATACCATTTGGTTTGTTAATGGGCAGCAATGGATGTTGATTAGAGAGATAAGTTGTTGTGAGAGGTAATAACAAAGAGAAGAAAAGACAAAAGATACCTGATATAGCACTGAATGCAATCTGGTGCATGAGTCAACCGCACCTATTTTGATTTTTCCTAACACTTAAGAGCCTTGTCCACAAGGTGTGAATTCACCGAGTGCCAGATCTCGCTACCTCTGTAGCTTTGGTTTACACATAAAGACACCAGCAGCACATCGACCTCTATCATTCTACCTGCTCCAGGAAATATCTCTCTGCAGAAATGGGGTGGATTACGTTGACCTAGTGTGACACGGGTTACTGGAGCAAAGCGAGTGTCAAAATGTGACAAATCTTCCTGAGCCCTCAGTTCCCAAGTCCCCTTTGTCCATTCCCACCTCCATACTAAATAGGCACTCAGTCACAAGAGACAGTGCAGTGGTGGAGGATATGGCTGATTTAACAGCAACATGATGGTTTTCTTTGTGGAATGACTTTTGAAAGTACAAGTGAAGTGTCTCATATTTTTTGGTTGTAAAAATTATTATACTGTCTAGAAATACACATTATAATGTCAACATATTCTGGGGAGTGCAGGTCATACTGATCACCGTACTGATCTAACAGTTCATGAAACTTGGAAACGTGGAAACCGCGCGTCTGGCATCACCTAGGGGAGCTTACTCAAGCAGGCTAGAGAGACAAGACTTGTAAGGACAGAAATGGTGCGAACGGAGATCTGCTCTGACACACTGGCCCTGTGAGGCCAGTGTGGGCACAGGCCTGTCAGGTCGTAGGCAGAGATGGCTCCTCATTGGACTGGTGTTAATTATGGGGCCAAAGGCTTTGCCAAGACCATTTGTCATGATAAGAGCTCTGGCAGGCAGAGGACACAGTTTTTTTTAAACATTTGGAAATGTGGATCCCCCTACAAAGAGACAAGAAAATGAGAAACTTTCAAGCTTCCATACAGGATGTGATCATTCTTTTTCTGCTGCATAAACTGTCCTGACCACTCTTTTCTATACAAAAGATGACAGATGTGCACTACACTGGGCTGTTTAGACAAGTTAACTTTCTATGTTATCTTTTAAGCAAACTATAGACTGGGGAGCAGTCTCTGGGAAGTTATCAATTATTCACAGGACAGGCTTTATCTTTATGTTCCCTAAAATAATGACAGTCCAAAATATTCCCTGATAAAAGGGCTGATTCCGAATAGGGAAAGTCCATCACGGTGCATGGCCTCAGACCATTATGGTTTCACTCTAAGTGCAAACAGTCTCCACATGAGTCATCTCGGCTTTCTTTAGGCCTGCTGAAAATGAAACTTTTAAATGTACATACTTCACTGAGGATACAAGGCAATACAAAAGGGCCGCAGTATTCTCTTGTCCCATCAGCCTTCACTGGCGGATCATTTTTGACATAGGTTCCGCGTTGAGAGGTGAGTGGAGGCTTAGTATTGCAGTGTTTCCGGATCACCTGCGTCTACCCTGTATACCCGTCACCTGTCTCCTTCTTGAGCCTGATGGGCAGCAACGCCATCTTTCTGGATAATTAAAGCTGTGAGTGCAGACTGACATGTCCTGCAGTGAGAGGCGAATGCTCACAGAAGCAGATGTCCTTCTGTATGCAACTTTGGCTGCTACAATCTCTTAAAACAGACCTCATTATCTCAAACAGCTCCGATCTAATGTTATTGCCCTCTGCATGAGTGAGAGAAACTGAGGAATAATTACATATAACTTGGCCTTAAAGCCTATGTCAATATTTTATGTTGTAGGCCAGCAATAATGTGTATTTATTTAATTGTACAGTGTTATAAATGCCATCATGGTGGTAATTTGTAGGGTGACATGTACAGACAAAACATCGCCTTTAACCCGCTGGTGTTACGCACAGCAGCAGGTATAATTACTATTCTAATTGAGGGCAGGACTATCAATTATAGGGTCCAACACTGAAAGCCAGATGATATGCTACAGTGACACTGTGGATTGCATGAGCAGTGTGAATGCTAACACCCTAGCTGTTTTCCTGTTTCTTTCATTAGGTCATGGTGACATCAGAGAGCAGATGTTCAGGCAACACGTCCCACAACAATAATCTACCTGAGAGCTGCAGCGCACACGCATTCACCCTCACACACAGGCACACTCTTATCTTTGCTGCTGCATAAATGCCTCCTCATGTTCTCCTCCTCTTTCATCTCATTGTCTTTCTGGCACCCTCCCCTCACTGAGAGCACAACACAAAACGGAAAAAAAGTGCTGACTGTGAAGGGGATGACGCAGTAAACATAGCTGCTCTGAATATCTAAATTAAAAGTGGCCTTGTGTATCGTTTGAATTATTCATAATGGTAAACTGGATACAGCTGCTACTACAGGGCAAGAGATAACCTCTGAGTTACAGTTACAGTCGGGTAGATTACGCCATTTAGCTTGACAAAGTGTTAAATTATGTTTAATGAACTATAGTCCTGTAAAAATATTTAGAGACATATTTTAAGTCAGTTTTGAAAGTGCCATCTAGCCTACAACAACTCAAAATGAATGAGATACTTCAATAGCAGTACCTAAATGTGCAAACAAACAGTACCTACCACCCGTTACAGGTTATTGCAGACTCAATAATTTAACAACGCATGCGAATGACCATATTCACGTTCCCCTCAGCATGCTGCTGCCGCAGTGCTTAGCGCTAATTAGCAAATGTTAATATGCTGAACTATGATGGTGAACATGGTAACCTGCTAAACATCAGCATGTTAGCATTGTCACTGTGAGCATGTTAAAAAGCTGGAGTTATTGTTTTGCTCAAACACCATTGTGTCCAGTCTCACAGAGCCCTTGGTCTACCTTGTACCTGCTGTAGACTAGATAATGTGGCAGAATACATCTATATTGTCTTGTATTAAGCATACATACTAGCATTATGATACAATGAAAAACATGGAAAACCAAATGAATTGCCTTGATCAATGCTAAGAAAAGCAAAAATGACACTGCATGTTTCTTTTGCTTATTACTGTACTGCTTACATATTAGATATATCATCGGAGGCATAGTGTCAAACAGTGCAAATTAAAGGCTTTTAAGTGCTTCCTCATGCTCATTAGCATAAGTACTGAATGGCAGGGACTGTGGCAGCGCTTTAGAAGCCAGCGATAACCTCCTGGAATGACAAGCCTTGAACTTCACCTCTTGAAGGGATATGGGAGAGACAGAGGGAGTGATTTCAGCTGCCATCTGAATGAGGGCACCTGGTGTGGGCCGTTGTTCTATCAACCCCTCCCACTGAGCCTTTAAATCTCATCCACTTCATGAGAGCCACGTCTTCACTTAGATAATGAATTATGGATCCCATCCGCGTGATATTCAATTTTAGATGAACTGCATATCTTCATTTGGTGACAGTGCCACCGCTGCCTTAAGGGACAATCCCTTCTCAACAGCATGAACGCAGATACAGAGGAAAAGCTCATTACTATCTATATTCATGATGGGGACTTATGCGGCGTGCGTGTGCTGTGTGCATGCATACGTGAGTTGTACAAATTCTGTGTAAGTGCAGTAAATGTACAGTATGTGTATACTGTTTGTATATGTGGCCGTTGGTGTCTTCACAGGAATGTGTGAGAAGAAGATTTGCTCGAGTGTGGAGCAAGCAAGTTAATTCTGCATGCGCTTTCTAAATGGGGAGAGGAAGAACGAAGTCTCTGTAGTCACTACAGAATGCACCTGGCTATTGTTTCTTCTGCCTGAATACACATGAGTGGCCAGACTGATCTTTACCCTGCTCTTTCTGCCCTGAAAAGATTAAGATGCTGAACACAGACATGTATAGTACATTTATGAGAACATGGGCCAATAGTCTGTCTGAAGGTTCAGTGGAGCATTAGCAAATGCAGAAAAAAACACTGTGACAGCCTTCTACTGCTGAGCCAGTGCTACACTCAACTGTAGATATTAGTCTCAGTTCATAGAAATATACATAGTGTAAATGTGGCACTTTTCTTGCTATATTCAGACCTTTATTTTACCACAGTGATAGGCTAAAAATAGGCAGGCCTTTTAAAGATTAAAAGGGTATTGTATAACAGTATATAACAGCTGTATGAATTACATGGCAAAAAGTCACAAATCTTTAAAATCATTTTAAATAGAAGAGGAAAATACAGCCCATGTGACAAAGAAAGAAATTAGAGGGGCACTCCACTGATTTTTCAAGTCCAAATTAATTTACTATCACAGCGATTGCTCAGCCTGTATCCTCTGTGGCTTTGTAATAAAAATAAATTATATCAATAATTAAAATGAATTATTAATATCAATAAATCTAAATTAATATTCAATAATAATACTAAACTTATCAATCTCATAAACAATCAGTAAATGGAAAATAAATAAAATTTTGATTTATAAAACAGTAATGCACATACACTTGTTTGTGGTTAGTCTTTAGGAATCTATGTATAAATTAAATTCTATCAATCACACTATGTATGAATATTACCCATTAAGACCCATTGAGATTTACAATAAAACACAAAGTGTTAGTGCTACATTCACATTCAGTTACGTCTTTTCCTATGATTGTAGCACAGTACACTGCTGTATATCTGACCAAAGTTTACTTGGCAATCAGAAAATACATGCATAACTGACACTGTCTCTCTCTCTCTCTTTTTCTATATATATATCTATATATATATAGATATATATATAAAATGTGTATATAATGTGCATGTATTGTCAACATCTGCACATTTTGAAATAGTTTTACTGCAAGGGAGATATTAGAATGAATTTCTCTTATTTTATTTGAAATATAAAATGGAAAAGGAGATAACCATGTCATGTGCCAATCTATGTGATCCAATAATGAATTCCAATTTCTTTTTTATGTGTATATTATGATAATAGTGTCATAGAATTATCACAATGATGTCATGACATATTCTGTGCTGATTTATATTGTGCACGACCGCTGTTCAAGTCCCGTATGAAACCAAAAGTCAGTGTTGAATTATCTTGACTTTTGTATGTCATGTATTTAACTTGAGTTATCCTTCCATCCATCCATCAGGGTCAATGTACATTATTCAACATTGCGGTTTAGACTACAATGTAAATGTACTAAGCTAAGCAAATTTTTATCGTCTTTTTTACTCTAAATGGGACAATAATTTACAAAATTAACATCATTCTCTATTGAAGAAGAATAGAAACTAGTGACTAAATTTGTAAATTCATTAGGAAAATGTTTACTGAGGTAATAAATTAAGTGAGAAGTACAATCATTTACTCATAAGATTACGTACAATTGGACCTCTTTTTGCAACCAGTGTTGCCAGAATGCTAGCCAGAATAGAAATTCTTAAAACTGCATGTTCAACCCCCACATCATCTCATCACATCCTAAAAGCAATTTCTCATTGTTTGAACATATTGCAAATGCTTTGACACACTGATGCAAATGATCATGTACAACTGTCTGCTGTTTCATACATTATCAATTGCTTATGTCATGCTGATCACAATGTATTACACCAGTTCTCTGTTGAATAGTCTTGCCAAAACATCAAGGCACAAGTTCATTGCATAAGTCACTACATGCAAAATGGCTGAAAACGTTGTCAAAATCAAAGTAAATTAAAGTCAAACTTTATTGTCATTCTTCGCATTCAAGTATACAGCTGAACGAAATGTTGTTTAGTACAGACCGTGGTGCCTAAACAAAATAAGAATAGACTACAACAAATCACAACATACTACAGTAGCAACACAGCCCTCAGACCATTCACCCGATACACACAATACCATACACAGTGAGCAGTGAATAATGCAATGTATATACTGTAATATACGCCAGTCGATGTATATACTTATATATGTGTGTGTGCGTATATATATAAGAATAACTCATGGTTCACATGCTTGTAATTCCTTCTGTTGTGGCATGCAGTGCTGTAAAATAGTCCTTTCTTTTACTTTTCTGCATCACAATGACATGGTCTGTCAACAAATTACAATACGAACAGTAAAAACGTAACTGTGAATCCTGTCCAATCTTTTGCAATGCATAATTTTTAACTGTTGAAAATTATATGCTATTCTGAAAAAGTGCAGCCTTGTGCATTTTCAATCATTGTCATCAAAACATTCGCCATAGTTTACATCAGAAAACACTTACAGAGTAATATTGATAACATGGCTAAACATTTTGACTTTCTTGTTCGTAAACAATGAGACAAGGACTTGTCACTGACATGTTCAATGACATAAAGATTTGCTTTTGAGAGATAGACTAAGGATTCTGAGCAAGTTACGGGCTTGTGCAGGTAATCAACTGTGTTGTGCTGTCTGTTCAATATGTTCCAAGAAATGCACTTACTTTTTTGCAAATGTTAGGGATGATTCGAGAAATGTACCAAAGTGAGTGAGAAAAACTGTAAACCAAAACCATGATATTTTCCTAAACCTAGTAGTTTTGTTGCCTTAACCTAACCAAAGTTGTAACTATGATGACAAAGGTCAGCTGACATCGTCCTTTCCTGCATGACCAAAACATGCAGCATCTGTAACAGATTTAAATGACAAGCAAAAAGCTGCGTTCCCTGTTGTTATAATTAAAGACCTGTCGGACCCTTCAACTTGATCATAGTCTCTTTGATGAGCTGTGACAATTAGCCCTCAAAGGTGTAGAGCTCATGGGAAATCTAGGAACTTTAACGCCACAATCGTTTCCGTGTGGTTGTCACAGAACTCAAAACAACACATCACACAATGCTCAAGAAAAAATTAGACGTTAGTGGTGTACATCTGCCAACTCTGGTTCTCATTTTAGATTCACTTAGGAAGATAATTATCCTAGCATGCAATTGCATTCTCTTCCAATTCTAACAATGTCTTGGGTGTGTGGATCAAAGAAACCAAAACATGCATCCAACTTGGAATTCATATGGATGTAGGACACTGACTCTCAAGATGAAGCTGCACTGACAGGTGTCCTTGGCAGTATATTAAAGTGCATTATGTATGAAGGCCAGGGTATACTTTCTCAAATACATAGCCACACACTTTCTCATACTTCCATGTACATACGGGTGCTTGTACAAACTGTATATATTAGTCCAGGCCCACACAAGCACCTCCAAATTCACACACACACACACACACACACACACACACACACAATGAAACACATTGAGTACAGCCTTTTTAAGTGACAAAGCATTGTCCTTGGATGCTCAGGCGCACTTTGCCGCAATATATTTAAGCAGATCTCCTTGCTGTCATGCTGCAGTAGTGCGGTCTACTCATTATCTTGTGTCATGTGACAGCATCTCTGAATCATTTGGCCCTGGGAGCTGAACCAAAAGTAGAAAAAACTCACAGCCGCCACTAAACTCAGATGACAGGGAAAGCGAGCAAAAAAAATGTCCTTGTCCCTCCACGGATTACATAAGAAATTCCACCGATGTCAGTCATGCACTAATAGGCACTGTCCTCCAGAGACCTTTTCTCCGTAGAAAAATAGGTACAACGTGTAAAGCAGCACACAGAATTTGTTTGGCAGATGCGAGCATGCATGTCTGTGTGTGTTATAATGATTTAGATATGTTAACCCTGTCAGCATAAAAAAGACAGTCTATTCTTATCTTCTCTGTCCACATCAGATCCTTTAAACAGACCCACAAATCCTGAACTAAAAAGTCTGATGTGTCAAAATAAGCCCAGGATAAATTTCAACACCTTTCACTCGTCATGGATTTGATGTTGTTTGTCAAGGGTTAAAGAGAGAAAATTTAACTGGAGTGAGGTGCTTCAAGGATAACACATAAAAACAGCCAGTGAGACAGATGATCTTTACGGATCAACTTAACAAAATAAATTAATTTAAATCTATTACTTACTTTAACAATGTTAGGACTGCTAACCATGGCTACACACACCTGATAAAATTTTTACATAAAAGGCAAGCTGAAATCTAATTATACTCACGTGTTGTGTAAGAAAATATAAACTACAGCCTAATAATGACTGATATTTGAGAGGCTTCGTTAGCCTACACTACTGCACTACTGACTGAGGCACATCTTGTGCCCTGTATTGATATAAGAGGTTTTTGTCCCCCTTTATCAACAAGTACACAAAGCGTTATAGTGCAATTGTTAGTAATTTAAAAACTCTTACCATTTACATCGTTCAATATTCCTTCCTTTGTGCTGTTATTCCACTCAGAAAGTTGACGCTAATTTTAGCAATGATGCCCACTAGAAGTTACATTTCGTGTAACAAAACCTTTCACGTTGTTTCAACACATGCTGAGTCATCAGCAGTTCTTACACATTCAGTGCTGTGTTCGTGCCACATTATAGAAAGAAGGGGGTCTGATACTAAATAACTAGCATTAGCTGTCTCATGACAGCAAATGACCCAGACTGTGAAAACTCACAGCAACCGGTATTCCTAAAACGTCAGCACGTGCGTTGCCCTGATTCGAATCACAACACGGAGTAACAGCTGAAACTGAAATGAAATTACACATTATTTTCAGTGCAAAACAACTGGAACTATTACACGTCATTTCTCCATTGACAGAATTCTCAGTAGAGTAAGTGTTTACGTAAGTTTTCCTTTTTAACTCACAAAGAAACAATGATACCACATGGACATTAAGCAATTGCTTAACCATTTGGTCTGTTTGTCTTCCACTATCTCAGCTATCTTTAAAGAGGGCTAGACCACCATCTGAGAGAGAGAGCGAGAGAGTCTGCAATGACAAAGCACATGACTCTGGTGATCATGACAGCAAACTGCAAACAGCTTAGCAACATCAAGGCGCTGCACAGGCGTCATGCTGATCAGTTACATCATGAACAGAAATATATGCTACCAACTTCTGTGGTTCAAGGACAGGAAGCCGGAAGCAGCAAAACAACACACCGATGAGCCAGACACTGCGGGTGGTGAGGGGCAAAAATAGAAGAACACTGTGATTTTCTTTAACAAAACAAGTTTTAGCTCATGGGTTTTGTCTGGATTTGTAAAACATGTAATACAAATACAAAGTAATACAACAATAATTGTCTCCAGTTTAACAGCATGAACCAACAGAATGGCAGCACTCTCAAACGATGCAGCACTCTCAAACGATGCAGCACCTTTTCCAGTCCCACCTACAGTGTTTGGTGTTAGAGGCATTTTACGGCCCGCGAAACAAGCCTTAATGATTTTCTGCAGACCTTTCATGTTTGGCACGGGAGGTGTTAGTTTTCTCTTCTACTGACAGTCAATGTTGTTTTTTTAATCACGAGTACGATCGTTCCCTTAATGTTTAACTTTGACCAGCAATTTGCATGCTAAAATTCGTCCTGGTCCTTGCTATATTTCACATGTTGGGCTATTCAGAAAGCTTGTTTTTGACCCTAGAATTCAGTAGATTTGTTGAAGTGTCAGAGGCGTCATATCCAGATGTGGCTGAGGAAAGTGTTCTCTGCTGCACTCCCAAAAGGCACTTGTATAGCTTGAATAGCTTCAAGCTAACTCCAGCATGAGCCCTTAGGGTCTGCACCTGATATGAAAGTCACCCTCTTTGTACATTCAAGTGGGATAATATCATTTGCTGAATGTGTCACAGTATGCTATGCATCACTACAAGTAACTATGAATCCAGACAGACAGTAAAAGGGCTGTTGTCGTCTGCAGGTGAGACAGAATTTGTACAACACAAATTATTACGCCTTATAGTAAGCGACAGGCCAAATGTGCTATAAAGCACAGTTAAGCTAGTTCAGCTGCATCTCATTCATTTGGATGAGGACATGATATTGATGGGCCCCACTACTCTGCCAAGTCACTTCTCTATTAATCAAGCTGTCTCTAAGTCTTTTTTTTTTTGCCTGAAAATGGCCATTTGTAATGTGGGCTGCGGTGTCACGGATAGTCTACAGCCTATTAGTGAAACAAGAACATCTTCTTGCAGAAATCTAATAAGATTAAATTCAAACAAATGTGATTTCTCTATCATCCATCCATCCATCCATTCTCTAAACCATTTATAAGCTAGGTCACCTAGCCAGTCTAATATAATAATAATGCCAGTCTATTGGCTGGCATTATTTTATCTTTTTACCATTCACAACAAAATTCCCCTGAAGAAACTAAAATCCTTCATTCAATTTATATATCACAATATATCGCCCAGTATGACTGTACAGCTCTTTCATGTGTTTGCAATAGTTTTTGGACAACACATTTAAGTAATATAAAGCTGTTGTTACACAGACATGTTACCAGGAGAATCTCATTGTTGGTTTTGGTTTTTGTTGATTTAGGGGGATTATTATAATAATAATGCTTACCTGACTTATTTTTTAAACATTTTTACATTTATAATAACATTTGAATCTTCACTGGACATTTGTATCCAGAACAACATGCAATGTGAGAAGTTGTTGTTTTTTTTCCACACTAGCGACATGGCTGTAGGGATCCAGCACCAAATTTCACTTTGTCATATGCTTTTATGATCAAATACCTGCAAAACATATGGCATTCCCATCAGCTGTACTTTGTGTTTAATTTTAATTAGCAAATGTTAGCTAACATGCTAAACTAAGATGGGGAACATGGTAAATAACCCATGCTTAACATCAGCAGTGTCATCGTGAGCCTGTCAGAATGTTAATGCTAACAGCTATAGATTTTGAGGCTGTGTTCAGACCAATTTCAGCCCTGTTTCAGCCCTCCCCTGAAAGTTGAACCCGAACATATTCCTGGTAGAGTACTTTGTAACTTGAACGCTGTATTTCTACTCTTTACCTTGTCATGATAAAAGATAAAACAAATGCCTAGGTGATAACTTTACAGAGTTGTAAAATGTCTCATAGTATGATAAACCTGAGTGCAGTGTTTTAGCATCTGGTTAACCTTTACGCATAAATATCTTTCTCCAGCTGGATCTTGTTTCATGTTTCACTGACACCTGAAGCAAAACATCTCCACAAACACGGGACCTTGCCTTTTTCAATGCAGGACTGTTTTACATCTGTTTCAACTGGATAGATATTAGTTAATGGCCACACATTGGCTCCATCAAGCTACGAAGAGGCTCTACTTACTGGTTGGACTCTCCCACAACTTGGTCCCCCTCTGGGCAAATGTCTGCCAAGAGGAGTTGAGAGGGCAACACCCAGGAGTAAGCTTCAAACATCTTATTGATCTGACTGTGAGATCAAGCCCAAGAGGCCAGCCTGAAGTCTGAACCACCATGTTCATGTTCCTGTGGTCATGGAAGCCTCGAGACAGCAACAGACATGATAAATAGAGGAGAATTCATCTCCTTGGGGTGCAATCCTCTTAAACTGGTCAATTTGCCACAGCAACATTTATGAAACCTCGGTCAATATCACTGACAAAGTGAAGAAGGGTTTGTGCCATTAAAGCCTGGATAGCATCACACATAAATCTTACTCACAGTGGCAAGGTGGTCGGGAAAAAAAACCTTGATAAATGAAGTGATATGAGCGTCCTCTAAAACACTGTAAGTTTATTGTATTAGGGAGAGGTTGTGGCTGTGTGGGTGAGTGGTTATCCATTTCAGGTGAGCCAGGCCAGGGAGTATCAGCTGCAGCCATGCACTTCTCATTACTCTGGTCAGCCTGCTGTGAGCACTCCATCACACACAGCCATCATGCTGCTGTCAGGCCAGCTGCACCAAAACACACACACTCTCACACACACACACACACACACACAGAAGGAACATTTGGTAACACAGCTTAATGCCGAGCCTCTCACACCGAGAGCTACTGTAAAAAACTACGATCAACTGCATCCGTGTTGCTCACATACGTGATGAGAAAAATCTTAATCTCTAAATTGATGCATAGTTGCTACACTTCAACTTATTCCCCTCACTGGATTGCTGTCTGCACTGCTGAGTTATAGCTTTAAGAAGGAATAGTAAAGACTGACTGGACAGTGACTGATGCTGTAATCAATACAAATCATCTGGACATTAAAGCCAGTACATTGTAGGGAAGCATTCATCACAGGGTTTATAAACTCTCATCAAATGATCAATTGACTGTGATCTAATGATTCATGATATATTAGCTTCTTTAATAAGAAGTAATAAGAAAACCCCCATAGCTGTTAAATCATGCCATTCAAAGCAGATGCAATTTATTTCAAGATTTTACTTTGATTAGGTCATTTTGTGAAGTGAAACTGCATTGGAATAAAGTGAAACTATCTCATTCAGAATTTTCACATATTTTACTAAATGTACTTGTTAACATGGATGTATTTAGCTGTAAAGAATTTAGATTCAAAGCTGGGTGATTCCTAATGACAAACCCACAGAGAATTATCACCCGATTGTGTAATGCCCCTCCATTCTGCAAGCGTTTTCTGTCTTTCAGCTCATTGTTTTGCTTTTACAGCACCTCACTTTACTGCTTTGGTTCGCTCTCACTGCTATCTCATCAATGTCATTTCCAGTCAGAGCAGGCAGCTGGTTTTAGCAAAAAAGCTGAAAGCATATAGAACATAGTGGAGCATTTCAGAGCTAAATACAAATGTTTTCAAACAGAGCTAAAAGGAGATAAAAGGCGGTGAATATTGGACTCCCATTCATTGAGTGGACAGAAACTCGACTCCAAATAAATGTTAATGTTACTCCATTACTGCTGGATGTGTAAACAAGCAACCGTTTGCTAACAAATTTGCTAAATTAACTTTATGAGGTGATAATGTGTCAATATTGTGTTTACATATTTTTTCTACTTCCCACTCATGGTCAAAACATCTGTTAATGCAGGTTTAATATGTTTTAAGGCCACAGTTTGGTAACGACCTAATATACAGTAGAATAAAAGCAATTCACATTTTATATTTTGTTTATGTCTTTGAAAAAAGATTTTTACAAATGTTATTATACATTCATTATAAACAATCTATAAACATTATTTTCTTTTGACTTGTATTTGAAAGTGACTTAAACCTGTTCTGAGAGACCATGCTGTATAGACTAGTTTCACTGTAATGGGAAATCAGATGTTTTGCTAGATTTATGTTTCAGAGATTTCATGTGTTAAACCTACAATTTTGCATGACTTAAATGTCTTAAATGACTGAAAAGTGATTTGATTAGGTGACTGGTAAGGCCCCTTCTTTTTCGATTACAGGCCTAAAGCAAGAGCTGTATGAGAGGAATTCAATTAGATTAGCCCTTTTTGTAGGATTTGGCATTGTTGTCTGACATTAAGACCACACAGGGCCACCCTCGGCCTATCATTAGCTTAAAGTGAGATTTGATATTGAGGGAATTACAAACTGAAGAATAGTGAAAACCATTTTATTGCTCTAATACTATAATAAAAAGAAAAGGAAACAGCTGTGTGCAGAAATCTCAAAGTGGCATTGGCTTAAACTAATAATCTGACAGCTATTGTTACTGTGGTTTTTCCACTCTTGGGCTTCGGCTATGTATACAGCCCTATTGCACAGAATATAAAGAACTGGCCAATTTTTGCTTCTAGTAGCTGAATGTGCTTCTGTTTGATTATTAAATAATCTATTTTATTGCATGCCTTCTGTTATGTAGATATCCAAAGTGATTTACAATTGCTATTTATGTCAGAGGTCTGAGGCACACCTAGGGGTAAAGTGTCTTGCTCAGGGGTTCGAAGCCAGGTCTCCTCACACCAAAGGCATGTGTGTCTTATCCACTGCTCCATCACAACCCATAACAATTGTAAGTCACTTTGGATTAACAAAAAACGCTTCAGCTAAATGAATAAATGTTTTGTGATTCAGTGACTTCAGAGTCTGGCTGCAAAGAATAATTCCTGACATCAGCACTACCGGTTGATCACATCAAATAACATGCTGTGAGTCAGCTAGCTGGCTGGCTAGTTAGTTAGAGGGCAATGATTCAGATTTACTTCTGAGGCAAACTCATGCATATCCTGCAGTGGTTTCTGCTGATGAGCAGATTTGCTGGAACCAGAGGATGATACATTAAGTGATAAGCGGCTGGTTAAAAAAAAAGAGGGATTTATGTGTTATCTGTAATCTGTTAGTGGGTCCTGATAAGATAAAGGGTTACTTAGTTAAGCCGTTTTGACAGGAAATGAATGAAGGGGGTGAAACAACATAAAATATTATAGTCTGTCTAATTTAATCAAACAAAACTATAGTCTCGAAACAGACTTTTGAGACTTAGTTGTTTTTACAAGGTGACTTCTAGACTTGTTATTTTAAAAAAGCCCTCTAAATGTTTTACTAATAGGGGAGGGAACACCATAAGATGTGTCCTTTTTCCTTTGACTGTGTCATTGATGGTCTCGGTAAGCTGGGATGGTGTACCACTGGGAAGAGAGCAGCCATATGTCATAAGGGAAAAAATAATGTTCACTATTAGCATACCAAACACCAAGCACATAAATAATGCAAAAGTTGAACAGTTTCTCTGTTCAAGGATACATCACTCAGAACCAGGGATCAGCATTTTGGGTGCCAGCATACTGAAAAGTCTTTGATAATGAAATGCTGAATGCAAATCCCGACCACATGTTGAGGCAGAGGGGAGGCCTTGATCTCAGAACAAAGCGGGCTCAATCAATAGAGGAGGTGTCCCATGAATCAAACCCAGCCAGAACCGATGCTGATGAGTTTTGGAGGATTGATTTCCTTGTGAGGTGCGGCCTCTATACCCTTAAGTGCAATATAAAAGACTTACAGGCACAAAATCAAGGTGTGAAGACCCTTGGCCTCTGACTCGATAAAATAACAAAGCCAATTTTTTGTGAAAGTTTTGCATTTTGTTTGGTTTAATAATTGGGATAAAAAGAGGAGTGCCATCATTGCAAGTATGGCTGAGCTCTTGCAGTTTGCCGGCCTGTGAATTAGTAGATCTTCCACCCAGCCACTGCAAAAATGTTCATGAACTTCTATTGATTTATTTTAAAGTGTACCCACTCAGTTCAAAAAACGAGATAACTGAGTGGAGGTACTCTGGGTCTGTAATCCAGTCTTGGGCTGCCAAGTCATATGGATCTGCTTTGTTTATGGGTATTAGTTTGTTCAAACACTGTTTCTTGGCAGTGACATTCAATTCCTCCCACTAGGGTCCCTTTTCTATTTTGTTTCCCTTCTCCATCTCTTCGCTTCTCCATCACATTTTACCGATTTAAACAACTTTGTGGCCAAACTAAACAAAAGGTAATCAGCTGACCACCATAGTAATTGGGAGGCTCACAAGTAAAAAGAGCTCGTACTTCACAAGAAGATGCCCCCGTCTCAAAACAGTGGGACGTACCTTCAGATTCCCATACGTATGACAAAGAAAAACATAAGGTTAGATAGCTTTTTTGTTCTATCATGGCTGCTTAGGTTACAAACTTGTTTTGGGGTTTATGTTTTTACTTTTAACATTGCAAACTTCTAGGCTGATGACCAACCAGTGTGTTTGGCAAATGCTATCTCAGCTAACATTGCTAGAGTGTGAACTCCCCAAATAGAAAACAAAAACCATGACAGACCTAGTTAACATTAGGCTCTGACACCCAGGACCTGCTTCCACATTGAATATTTACTAGCAATGAAAAGGGCTTTTTTAACAGAAATCCCACAAACTATTCTTAATTAGTGATGTGCTAATGTGTGGCCTTGACATTAATGCTAGGTTATTACTGTAGGTAGTAAACTAGTTATCTGATTGGGCAATGATTGCAGCCTACATCAGAGCAGACAAACACATTTTTTAAAAACATTTCTCACATTTATGCTCTTGTGTTTCTGGTTTTGGAAAGTCTCCAGTACAGCATTATGTACACCGAGTCAGCATGTGGAGAAATACAAAACTTGACAGGTAGATAAGCTATGCTGTTGAGATGAGTTTAACGTTCAAGAGAGAGTGTGATATAGATGCATTTCTGTTCATCACTGGCACCAAAAATGTCAGCGTCATTTAAATCAACTATATCAACAGAAATTAATCACTAATAACGCTTCACCATAACCACCATTACTTTAGCTGACATTTCCTCTGTGGTACACCTGTTTGGCTGAGTCTACTCTGCCTTTAAGGCTTCAGCTTGTGATAAATAAGCCTGTGCCGCCCTGTTTACCCTTAGGAACAGCTAATTTCAAACCCAGACCTCCCTAATTTTTAAATACATTTTTGGTCAGGTACTTTTTCCATTTCTTCCAGGCTGCTGCAACCAGCAACATGAAAAAGAAGGGAATATTGCACCGTATTGTTTAGCAAAAACTCATTAAGTAAAACCTGAATGAGAAAGGAGTAGAGGAGAAAGTCTGAGTCAAACTAAAATTTGAGATGATTTTCATAGCGACAGACTCGGTGCCAGGATGGCAAGAACGTTAGAAAGAAAGAACAGACTGTAACAAGGGCAGACACAAGGAGAAACACTTAAGAACACAACGGAGAAAAGAAATGAACAGGGAGCATTTAGGATAGAAAACTGGCAGCAGAGTGTGAAAAATAAAAGTAGGTAAACAGAAATGCGTGGGAGTACCATAGGCAAAAACGATTGTACAGGATGAATGAGAGAATATAAGTGATGAGTGGAGGCTGCTGCTCGACAGGCCTGCCAAGCTTGATGTATGGGCCTGTTATCCTCCAGGACCAAATGCATTATCAAAAACACTGAGACAACATGTCAATATGTCTCTCTGTGAGCACATGACTAACAAAACTAGTGCGTGTCAGTGTCTCCGACTCATGCCTGGAGAATCTCTCACTCCTGTGGCGTGCGATACATGGAGCAGGTGGGAGGGGGGTCTAAGAAACCATGACGACTGAAATGTGATGCCTTAAAGTTAGATTTAGTGGGAAATAGCAAACCGCACAGCAGGACCCTCGCTGCAACCACAGCACAACAAAGCCAAGCATTGTCTACCACTTTATGTAATATTACATCAATGAACCACAAAGTAAAGCTCTAATAATAACGTGTTTTATCTGTGATTTCTTGTGTTGTGTTGGGTTTTGAAGCATGGCAATACATGAACAGATGAGCTGATGCTATGAAGACTTAAAACAGAATCATTATCAGGTGACTTTTCAAAGGCAATGCAGTTTCATCTTATTGTCATACTGATTGAAAAAAGGCCAGCAGTGATGACATAGCAGCAGGGTGTGAGAGGAGAGTTTATCCTCTGGCCTCAAGGAGGGACAAAGGATAATGGCAATGAGTGCACAGAGAAAGAATACATAAACATGTCTCTGCTCAGCTCTTTTCCATGCTTATACAATCATCCCTGCCTTCCATTTATTGCGCATATAAACCTCGCTTTACTTTAATGCTTTGAATGCTGGGATAAGGAAGAGGGAGAGCTTGAAAGCCCCCCAGGTTGAGTTTGAGATCTCAATGAGGTTCTTAATGAAAGTCCATCAGCTTGTTTGTCCGTCTCTTAGACAGCAAATCAGGACAGAGCATACTCAGTAAATAGTTTGTTGGGATGAAACAAAGATCTCATGCATCTTTTTGCTCAACAGGCTTACTTAACAGCTTTGGCTGTCCCAAGTCCAAGTCAAGTCTCAAGTTCTTTAGTGCAAGTCTGGGTCAAGTCCTTGTAAATCTTCCCAGGTCTCTGATTGGTAACTATTAAATGATGCTGCATTAGAAAATATTCTTTTTGAATGGAGTGTTGTTCTAGGTACAGATTCCACATAGACCCCGTGTAAAACCACAGCTTGTGGATTTTGGGCTAGTTTCCATATTTCAGTGTCACTTGTTACTCTGGTCCCCTCGCTATCCACGATGTGCTTTGCTCCCTTGCAATAATCTAAGATTGCCGACTTCAGGTTTTCTTGGCTGGCTTGTTTTTCCTTCTCTGTGTTTTGGAGTGTGTACTCCAGAAGACTCCTATTCACACTTTTTTCATGTTGTCTTTTCCCAGCCTGTCTCACAGACATGTGTTTTTGCTCCAAGAAAGGTGCTGGATCTTAATAAATGACGTCACTTTACTTCTCACTGTCAGTTTTATCCTTGGATTGCACTGTACATCCCCACCTGTGATGCCTCTAAGAAAGGCGGTAGAGCTACAGCCAAAACTGTCAGGGTAAACAATCAAATATGCTAGCCTGACAGTTCCCGACATCTGGGACTAGTGGAACCATTTCCAAGTAAGATCATATTTAAAATGACTAGAAGAAAATACACACTGGAGTTACAGCTACAGTATCCGCCATACTTCAAAATCACAGGTCAGTGTTTTTTTAAAGAATGCTTTTATTTGACAGCTGTTTGTACCTGTTTACTTCAACTACAGTCTCCAATCGTTATAAACAATATTCAGTGGATTTGTACATTGAATCGGTTTGAATGAGTTAACAGTCTTCTTCCCCTCACATGCTTCATGATGATACTGATAATGGCCTCCTTTATGTTTCCTTTTCTTTATACATCCGTATAAAAACTTGCTTTGCTGTGCTGTACAACACACCTCCTTTGCTTGAATCATGACATTCAGCTTCTGATGCTTGCCCACATTTCAGTCATCGTTGGGAGGAGACAGAGCTGGCAACCTCACATCAGCCATCCAGGGACAATGCGGCAGGCAGGCAGGCAGGCAGGCAGCTCTACTACAGTAGTGGCATGGCAGGTTCAGCTGAAGGAGAGGCACTGACACACATACTAATGAGACTCTACGCAGCGCAGTGACCAAGCGTATGCAGGAGCATCAGGCAGAAACAATCACACAGCTACCAGAGAGCATATTGCCTCATGGAAACCTTCCTCTCCCCACCATTCAGGGGGGGAAAGTTGTTTGCTTTTTTTCTCTTTCCATCTCAATCCTCTCAACTTTTTTTTTTTTTTTAAATGGACAAATCTATTGGGCGCCAAGCATTCATAACAACACAGCCACAACAACAACGACCACACATCAATCTTATTTCCACAGGAACAACAACCACCGCTGGTTATTTAGTTCTGGAATATCCTGCAGGCAGAGCAACGACTGTCTGCTCAATTACAAATTATTCAAATGAAATGAAATGTCATGAAACATGAAATATATATGAAATCAAATGAAACATTGGAGGTACAAGCTACTAAACTCATTCCAATATTTTATCTGATGTGTTGGCAAGAAGGCAAAAAACACTTTACATCTGCACACTGAAGTGATGCTCTAAAAAGCTCATTTTAGAAGATTTTGTCTTAATGTTAATCAAGCATACTATATGAAAAGGAGAATATATTTTCTTTGTTTAGGCCTGTTTAATCAATTACACACAAGACAGCTCCTTAAGCAAGGTTTGGGGACGATCATGGTCCGTTGGTTGGAAACAGAAAACAAACATAAGTCTCCAGTGTTAAAGTCTCGTGTTTTCACCCATCGATCCCAACCTTCATGGACTTTGTCACTCTATAGCAACATCATCTGACTTCCTCCTTTGCCCCGGGCCACTAGAGGGCTTTGTCACTTGAATGTAAACATATGTCATTTTGGGGCACATGTTGAAACGACTGATACTGTCATTGGTAGAGGACAAATCAGGCTAAGACAACATATGGATTATCTTTTTCCCAGCTGAGTTGACCCAACAAAAATGCAATGTCGAAACGTTGGTGCTGTGCTAAATTAATCTTTTTAGAAGCATCAGTGGGTAATACCTTTTTATAGAATTTCAAATTAAGACAATTTCAATGTCTATTTTTGCATGTTTGGTATTGCGTTTTTTTCTCTCGACACAAATATTTGGTATAAGCCACCCACCAAAACTTGGAGCTTAAATACAACCAGTGAAAATAGGGCAGAACTTTCTGAGGATTTCTCAGCTTACATGTGTGCTTCTGTGTGCTATATAAATTAAAATAGAACAGGAGGATGAGAGAGAGATGAAGCGATTGAGGAAGCAAGTGTGCAAACAGTGACCTTTGGGAGCCCTTGAAATTCTCCAGATGAAATTCATTACCACCCCCAACAGATTAATAAAGAGTGAGATTGCCTTGTGATGACGGACAGATGCTCTCCATGCAGGTGGCGAATCTGAGGCTATCATCAGTTCTGTCATTAGTTAGCTCCTAATGCTATGCGTGCTCCTATACCTATACCTATTGAATGTATAGCATTCAAGAGGAAGGCAGCTCCTTCATCAAGGACCTACAATAATACTTCCAGACACCATCCCTCTGTGCAAAGTAGGAACTGCTGTACATCTCCATGTCATCCAGGATGTGCCCTCCAGCCTCCTGTGAGGCTCAGGAGCATCTTGCTGCCCCATTACCTGCCAGTCTTCAGGAACAGCTGCCTCTTTCCTGCTGTGAATTATGCAACAGTGGTGTTTACAGTGAAGGCGCACTGCCTGTAGAAACACAAACAAGAACGTATACCCTCAGTAGGGTGAGGATGGAGGCAGAGTGAGAGTCTGCTCCTGCTGTCCTACAGTTAGCAGAACAGGATTGTACAACAGACAGCTCAGGGTGACCTGCTCATTGACTGATGCTCCATGCAGAAGGATGACAACGAGACCGGAGGTCAAGTCATGTTGAAGAAATCTAAGCAATACAGACAGCCTGCTGTGGGTACAGTGACGTTTAGGTACACACAAACACAAGACAGCAGAGGATTTGCAGAACTCAGTTCTTTGCCTGGGTTGCTAATCCTGCCGCAGTGACAGAGCAACACAAGTTTCTCTATTGCATCACACATCTTCTCTCTAAACACAAAGCACTGGTGTCCATTAGCCCATGTTAATGAACAAGTAACAAATAAGTCTATTAAAAACTGTGGTTGGTCCTAGATACTATCTTGTGTGTCCCTGATTTTATCTTTTAAATGTTTCCGTTGTTATACTCTGTTCAACATATGAGGAGACGGTCATGACAGTATGAATGAATAGTGTTAATATGACAAGTTCTCATGAAACTGTGTGTTATTAATTACTAATGTTACTTTGAGTGCTACACAACGAGCTCCACTTGCAAAGAGTGTGAATGCACATGAATAATATATTGTACATAAGACATCATAGTGAAGCACAGACACAAAGGCAGCCATCATATGCTTTAATGCAGTTGTTAAGTTTAAGAGTATGAAGATGTGACCACATTGTCATGCAAATCTCTTGCAATACTAATCACTAAGATAAAACGGAGAGTACTAGATAGTGTACCAACTTAGTTTGGGTGGATTCGTACCTCATGGATTAACAATGAATAAAACACAGTGGTTAGCAAATTGAAACACTTAGGCTGACAAAATGTACAACTGAGAAAATAGACCAGGTGCACAGAGGACCAAAACTTTAATAAAGAATACACCTGTGATAAACTATTTAGCTTCAAGGTTATAGTGAGGGCGAGTGATCATGAGAGTGTTGTGTTTAGCAGTCCTGGGGGATGTGTTGCATCTATCTGTGAAAAGGGAGACAGGCTTCAAATTGCCTCACTGCTGAGGATGACACAGTGCACTACCACTCCTTCCAGCTACAGTTTGTAGTGTGTGTGTGTGTGTGTGTGTGTGTGTGTGTGTGTGTGTGTGTGTGTGTGTGTGTGTGTGTGTGTGTGTGTGTGGGAAGAGGGGATGCGGGTGTGTAATGTCACAAGGTTGAATGTAGTTCTTGACTCTGACAGTGAAGGGGCTGTGTGGGTGTGCTTGAGAGTTTCACCTGACCAAACATGGTTGCGAGCTACTAGAGTAGTAAACAAAACATGGGGGCAGCAAAACTTGTATAAACCAGCTACAAAAACCCATTAAAACCAAATAAGATCAAACGATCAATCCTCAAAGATGAATTAACATTCCCACAAAGATCATACAAGGTTAAAGATTGATTAGGTGTTCATGGATAAAACCATAAAATATGTTAAGAGAAAATCATAAGGCCACCTGTGTTATGTTTTTTATCAACAGCATGCAATAACGAGCATTTTCTAATTTTTTTATTTATAATGCATTTCATGGTGGATTAGAAAGGGGACGCACAAAGTTATCTTTTAACTCATTATTTTGATTAACTCTCACCAGTCTCATCAGTATTGTTTTCAGCCACAGCAGGCATCTGTTTTCTCTAAACCCACTGTATACTGCCAGTCCAGCACCAAACAGCAGACAGACAGAGTTAGTAAATAGCTGATGAACATAGTGGAGCATTTAGCTGCTAAAGAGCCAGATACTTCCTACAGGAGTTGGTGGAGATCAAAGACAGAGTTAAATTTATCCGTGGCTAGAA
Organism: Micropterus dolomieu; assembly: GCF_021292245.1. Classification (NCBI taxonomy): domain Eukaryota; kingdom Metazoa; phylum Chordata; class Actinopteri; order Centrarchiformes; family Centrarchidae; genus Micropterus; species Micropterus dolomieu. The sequence continues at coordinate 10,818,619 of NC_060157.1, forward strand.
GCACGACTCCATATGAGTGATAATGTTAATGATTAAGTTGCCCCTTGTCTGCTGGATGGGATGTGTAAATAAGCAACTGCTTGTACTGCCATATCAGTTTCGTAAGGTGATGATATGTCAGTGTTGTTTTCAAAACTTATTTCTGCTGTCCTCAAGTGGCCACAAAAATCAGTTTTTGATAGTTAAAGAATCTAAAACCCTCCCCTGTGGTAAAAAAAAAATGCAAGTTTACAAAAATTAGGCAATTAACACAAAATTCCTAAGTAGGTTACTGAGAAACAAGTAAGAAACAAATCAAGACAACAACGTGACAATTGCTGAATAACTAATAAGTAGATCCTCAACAACTCTGAAGTGGCCAAAAATCAGTTATCACAATACATATTTAATTTGTTCTCCTTAGAGTATCTAAGTATTGCTCTTGCAATAACAACTTTTAGAAACATTTTTTATTCATTCTTAAGCACTCAAAGTGCTTAGCAAAGATCATTGTCTTGGTTAAATATTATTATTATACAGTATTACAGACTGGATTGAACGCAGCAGGTGATACAGCATTCGCAATAACCAGACTTGAGACTTGACTTGGACTCTAGCTCAAAAACTTGTAAGCATCTCTGCTAGGTGCATGTATTGTTGATAGTTTTGCATCTAACGCACACTGTAATCAAAAGTTATATCTCTGTAGTTTTCTAACTTTTTTGTTATCTCAAGCTATGGCAGTGAATTTATGTTATTATGCAAGATCTTGACACTGTGCACAGTCAGGATTAAGTCACAGCAAAGCCATGGTGTGATTTCCCAATCTCCAACTCAAGCTTAGTTTAATCTGCAGTTCACAAAGGGCTGCAGTTTTCCTTCCTGAAATCCTCCACTCAAATGAGTGTGTGTGTGTGTGTGTAGAATGTATGTGTGTGTCTGCCCGCTGCCGTTTGAATTATTACTTTACCAGCTAATGTAGACAGTAAATGCTAGTTGAAGTGACTTAATGTTTGTTGAGTTCGATGCTGCCTGCACACTTATGGCATGACAGCTGCACATTGTGTGTACCCTCCATGTACAGCACTTTTATGTGTGTGTGTGTTTTAGGTAAATAATTTAACTGGAGCAGGATACTGACTGCCGTGTTACTGATGTTGCTGTAGAGACACATTAACATATTAAAGGTCAGTGTCCTCCTTGAGAAATAGTAGGTTCTTTAAAAATTTAAGGCCTAATTATGAGAGGGGGACATTTTTTTGAGTACAAAGACCTATATTTTCTTTTTTATACTATGACAATCTCTCCTGGTTAATGTGGGTTGAAACGGCTAATCACAAAGGCGTGAGGAACTCTCACAGTCTAGCTGTTATGTTTTGGATGCCACATGTCTTGTTCAGGGAAAACTGTTATCTCAAGTTTACCAATCACTATCACTTCTTCAAGAGTTTTCAAAAGGTGGATATCCATTTTAGAAATTATCCCTAAGACTATGTTCAGTGCCAAAGAAGTAGTGTGTCCTTTATTTAGGGAGGCAGGAAATGGAGGGTGTGGAGGGTTGGGGTAGCGGATAGTGTGTAGTAAATCTGACTTTCATGCAGGAGACCACAGATTGTGCCTCATCAGGGACTAGCATTTAATGTTTCTGTTTTTATTACCATAACCTTAACCACGATCTTCCCCTAACCTTACCCAAGTGTTTTTATTGCCTAACCCTAACCATACCATAACCATATTGTTCATCTAAATGCGTATAGAAAACAAGACGACAGTCATTCTATTCGTTTTCATACGCGATTGTCAGCCTTTTTCATTTTTGTAGAGAAATGGAACAGAAAGGAGCTGATCCAGTCCAGGACTGAAATCTTAAGAATTATAAGTAAGAAAAAAAACAAAATAAAAACAATTTTGCCACATAATAGTCCAATATTGGTTTTCAGGTCAGTAGGGTTGAATATCTATTTTAGCAAACAGGCTTAATTATTGCATAAGAAATGCAACCACAGGCATATATACTCACAATCACTCTTAGTCAGATGTGTTAATTATCTCAAATGACATGTGGGACACTGATACTGCTATCTGTGCATGAAATAATGTGGAGCCATACATTTCAAAAGGTGAAAACAAGCTTCAGTTGTGGGGAGTGAGGAGTGGAGATGGCAACAGGCGAGATAACACGAGATGCCAGGTCCATATGGTGCTTGGGGGACGGGGCTGTGACACAGGCACACCCGGGGTCAGGTCTCGGTTTGAGTGAATGTAATCAGTGGCAGAAACCAGAAGGCAGACATCCCATGGTGTTAATCTTTAGAGGGCTCAGATCTGCTCTCTGACTCCTTATCAAGCCCGCTGTCTGTGAGCGCCGATGCCCTTGAAGTGAAGCGACATATGAACACCAAGCTAAGCTAAGACAACCAACCACTAGTCAGTAAGTAAAATATATGACATAACCATACTAATGACACAATCAGTTTAACTTGGCGAGAGGCAGTCTTGCTGCACGCACTTTAAGACAATTAATTGTTTTTCCTGCACAATGCAGCAAGAACATGATATTAACTCTCAATGAACACACACATTTTCCATCCATCTTTTCTGCGTGCTTGTTTTTGTTTGCCACAATGTTCCCACATGCTTGGCCGTCAACACATTAAAGTCAACATGGGAGTGTTTCTCATTCATCCTGCTGTTGTCTGGAATATGTATGTGAATTTATGCATTTGATTTGGACCTGCCAGAGGGAAGCAGGTTTCCAAAAGGCAAAAATCTGTTTTGAACACCATGTTTTCTTATATTTACACAGAAGTAATTAAAGCCAACTTGTGATTCAAGGGCAGCGGATATTACAGTGGAACCCTGTGAGCTCTGTCCCTGTCCAAAAAGTTTTTTTATATACACACAACCACCCACAGACACAATCACCAAGTACTGCCCCAGAAATTCAAACGAAGGTTATAGAAATTCTCTTTGTAGTTGCAAAACAAAATATCCCTGAGCTTTGAATATCACCCTGCATTATTTCCACAGCGTCCTCTGTGCTTCTTTGTATTGCTTCTTCTTTCACACAGCAAATGCCCCTCAGTCATGTTAGGCAGCGTCTCCATCAAGGCTGGTTTACTGTAGTTCTTGACTTGCTATGACAATTAGTTGGAAATTGTAAACTGCAAGCAGGACAAATAAACCAAATCTTCATAAACTGTTTATTCAAATTTCCATTTCATTTAAACACAATTTAATGTTTATAGTATCACAAGAAAACAATTATCCTTCGGATGTTAAATGAAACATATGGACTGCCATAAAAATATTGACACAAACAAACAGCTGTTGCTGGGATCTTCCCCACATTGGACACATGAGACATAATTAATCACCAGGGGACACAGACTCATTAATTGCTGTGTGCTGATTAATTGTCCCTGGTGAGGAACGTTCAGCTTAACATGCAAATTTGTGTTAGAGGATCCATTCAGCGACACAGCCCAAGCAGGGACTTATTGTAAAATGACACATGCAGGGAGATAACAAGACGCTTGTCAGGGGCCTACTGTAAAACAGTTGTTTCTATTTTGAGCTCTTATACAAGAAGTGGAAAATGTGAGATGTTACTACTTGGATTTGACAAATACTGAGAGAGTGCTGAGATGCAAGGAGGAAAGAGAGTTCTATGGTGTGACATTGAAGACAAACCGCTAAACAGGAGACGAGAGGAGAGGAGAAGAGAAGAGAGGAGAGGAGAAGTGAGGACAGGAAGAAGAGGGGAGATGACAGGAAAAGAAGAAGAGAGGGGATGAGAGGAGAAATGAGGAGAGGAGGAGGAAGAGGAGATGAAATCATGAAAAGGAGAGGAGACAAAACAATGAAAGGAGAGATTAGAAAAGAGGACAAAAGAGGAGAGGAGAAAAGAGGAGAGATAAAAGAAGACATGAAGAGGAAAGGGAAGAGGAGACGAGATTAAAAAAGAGGAGGGAAGAAGAGACAAGGGGAGATGAGAGGAGAGGAAAGAGGAGAGGGGAGAAGATTGTTGAGCACAGTGACCTGATGGCAGGAAAGGTCACTGACTCAGCAGCCCCCAACAGCATCAGAGCAGGCAGACTTTAATCACCTGCAAATACTTTATCAGTTCCTGCATGAGACGGACTGAGAGCGGCATCGCCAAGGTCATAAAATCTTTCCCCGTTGAAGTCATATAGAGTGAGATGAGCCACTGTCCTTAGAGATGAAATCACCAACCATTTTGCACTCGCTCGAGTCCTCTTTATCCACAAATTTGAGAGGATGCCGATGAGACAACAGCTGATGGTGCACTAAGACGCTTCATCAATGGTAAGCAGGAAGTGTACACATGGCTGAGGTTCATGAGTTACACTGACGACTTGTTGCTATGGTAAATATAGAGCAACAACAGCTTGAAATTATATATCAACTGCAAACCATTTTATCTGAGTCAAACTTAGTCACACAGGCAGTAAACACATTAGTATTGTCTTTTTCCCTTTCAAACTGCAAATCATCCGTAGTGATAACAGACTAACATGAGTTTTATACTGCCGCACACATAATAACATAGGAAACAATCCACCCTGACTGGGTTACAGCACTACATCATTCAGTGTAACACTGAGTGACGAGTGACATGACAGGCTGGTGAATCCGCTATATTGTAATTACCTTGTTGTGTTTCTCAGCTGACCTTACACCCACCACATACGGCTGGTATAGTAGAGAGATTGGCAGAGGAAAGCCAGCAAGTTAATAAAGCAGAAAGAGAAAAAGGAGACTAAGAAGAGAAGAAGAGACTGGGCTTCAGAGGCTGTTGTCCATGTTCATTGAAATGCCAATTTAGCCAATACCTTGTGACATTTCTGCTCTTTCTCTTCTCATGATATGTATAATGCGCCCCAGCATGGGTAGTTATACTTCAGAAAGCCTTATAATGCTGAAGCCCTAACATTGTAGGTCAGGCACACAAGATTTTAACACTTCTACTTTCTTTGCTGCCATTTCAATCACAGAAGATGGAAAACTCTTCTTATGGTATTTTCTGTTGGTGGAAGAAGTATTTAGATATTTTACTTAAGTGAAAGTAGCAATGCAGCCATGTACACTGCTCAAAAACATAAAGGGAACACTTAAACAACACAATGTAACTCCAAGTCAATCACACTCCTGTGAAATCAAACTGTCCACTTAGGAAGCAACACTGATTGACAATCAATTTCACATGCTGTTGTGCAAATGGAATAGACAACAGGTGGAAATTATAGGCAATTAGCAAGACACCCCCAATAAAGGAGTGGTTCTGCGGGTGGTGACCACAGACCACTTCTCAGTTCCTCTGCTTCCTGGCTGATGTTTTGGTCACTTTTGAATGCTGGCGGTGCTTTCACTCTAGTGGTAGCATGAGACGGAGTCTACAGCCCACACAAGTGGCTGCAGCTCATCCAGGATGGCACATCAATGCGAGCTGTGGCAAGAAGGTTTGCTATGTCTGTCAGCGTAGTGTCCAGAGCATGGAGGCGCTACCAGGAGACAGGCCAGTACATCAGGAGACGTGGAGGAGGCCGTAGGAAGGCAACAACCCAGCAGCAGGACCGCTACCTCCGCCTTTGTGCAAGGAGGAGAGCAGGAGGAGCACTGCCAGAGCCCTGCAAAATGACCTCCAGCAGGCCACAAATGTGCATGTGTCTGCTCAAACGGTCAGAAACAGACTCCATGAGGGTGGTATGAGGGCCGTCCACAGGTGGGGGTTGTGGTTACAGCCCAACACCGTGCAGGACGTTTGGCATTTGCCAGAGAACACCAAATTCGCCACTTTCGCCCTGTGCTCTTCACAGATGAAAGCAGGTTTGCACTGAGCACATGTGACAAACGTGACAGAGTCTGGAGACGCCGTGGAGAACTTCTGTTGCCTGCAACATCCTCCAGCATGACCGGTTTGGCAGTGGGTCAGTAATGGTGTGGGGTGGCATTTCTTTGGGGGGCCGCACAGACCTCCATGTGCTTGCCAGAGGTAGCCTGACTGCCATTAGGTACCGAGATGAGATCCTCAGACCCCTTGTGAGACCATATGCTGGTGCGGTTGGCCCTGGGTTCCTCCTAATGCGAGACAATGCTAGACCTCATGTGGCTGGAGTGTGTCAGCAGTTCCTGCAAAAGGAAGGCATTGATGCTATGGACCGGCCCGCCCGTTCCCCAGACCTGAATCCAATTGAGCACATCTGGGACATCATGTCTCGCTCTATCCACCAACGCCACATTGCACCACAGACTGTCCAGGAGTTGGCTGCTTTAGTCCAGGTCTGGGAGGAGATCCGTCAGGAGACTCACTTTAGACCTCATCAGGAGCGACTCCAAATCCAGACCGCCATGGGTTGATAAATTTGATTTCCATTGATAATTTTTGTGTGATTTTGTTGTCAGCACATTCAACTATTTAAAGAAAGGAGTATTTAATGAGATTATTTCATTAATTCAGATCTAGGATGTGTTATTTTAGTGTTCCCTTTATATTTTTGAGCAGTGTATAAATACTCCATTACAAGTAGTCCATCTTACTCAAGTAAAAGTACACACGTATTATCAGTAAAAACTACCTAAATTTCCAAAAGTAATAGTATATAGTAAATCTGCACATACATGTTTATGACAAAACCAAAGGGGGTTAGCGAGAATTCAAACAGTGAAGTCATGGAAGACGCCATGTAGGCCCACAAATGACGAACATTACGGTGTTTCTGCTGTTGCTCTACGTCATCTGCATCTTATACTTTACAATCATGCGCTGTAGATCCTGGTGCCAATAGGAAGTAGCCATGTAGTAGTACTACTTATACTTCCTATACTTCATATTACCAAAATCGGCTTCACTGCTCTCCATTTAAACCGGTGGAGTGGCTTCGTCTATTAATTATACTGTCTATGGTAAATACCTTGATCAGTCACTCTTTCTTTATTTCAAAATGATTATGCAGTTAACTCTGTTTAATATATTTCTCTTATGTATTGATATTGACTTTCTTCGTTGTTTAAATGCTTAGTGCTTACCGTGAAAGGTATCAATAAACCTGTTCAATACACCTGTTCAGACTCAATAAATAGTTTTTTAGTAATTGTTATATTTTTATTAATTATATTATTGGATAATAGTTACAGACGCATTTATGTGGAAGAACATAAGTAGCTAACATTTAATTCAATTAATTTTTATTTATATATTGCCATTTCATAGCAGATGTTATTTCATTGCACTTTTCATATAGATCAGGTTCACACTGTACTCTTCATAATATTATTTAGAGAGACCCAACAATTCCCACTATGAGCAAACCTTTGGTGACAGAGGCAAGGAAAACTCCCTTTTGACAGGCTGAAACCTTCAGGACCTAGATTCAGGGTGACCGGCCAAACTGACAAACTACTGATGGGTAGTTTAATCTGTAACAAAATGCCATATTTTATAAGTTGATTATATGTTTTTTATATAAAATCATATTCAGCAAAGTAATTTGGAACTACAGCTGTCAAGTAATAATACTTCATACTACATTTCAGAAGGAAATATTGTACCTTTTACTCCATTACATTTATTTGACAGCTTTAGTTACTAGTTACTTTGCAGATTCAGATCATTAATAAAGAGTATAATCAACAAATAAAGTATGATGTACTGTTATAAATTTAGCTACCCAGCAATATTGAGAGGTGTTAACATTACCCACACCTTTACCAGCTGCAACATTAAAGTGATGTACATATACTTTTACTTTTGTTACTTTAAATACTAAGTATTAAGTAAGTACCATGATTTCCTCCAATAATGTAGTGGAGTAGAAAGTTAATTAAAATTAAAGCACTCTAGTAAAGTACAAATACCTCAAAGTTATACTTAATGAGTAAATGTACTTTCAAATATACTTTTGTACTAGTTATATTCCTCCCTTGGTTAGATGGCTAAGACACAGTGCACCAACTGCAACCTTATCAGACAAGAACAAATGTTCATGAAGACAATTTGCATGATGTTATGGCAGAAAATGTGTCCTCTTACATTTAATCTTTTATGTATGATCTTTTAATATTATTATTACTGTTCTCGTTATGGCTTATAGATATATATGTATTGCGTTTTTATCCTTAACCTTTCCTCTCCTATACTCCTTATGTTAGTCTGTCCACATTTACTAGGGTTTAGGTCAGAGCTGTGAGATTGTTTTGGTGTTTTCCCCTGTTGTTGTTCCTTTCCTCTCCTTGAATGTTCATTCAAGGCTGAGAGAGGATCTCTGTTCCCCAAAACAGAGAAACCTCAACTGTGTAAATGATGATGCATCCCTTTGCTCGGGGCCAGACGCCCGAAGCCGCCCTGGGCGGCAGGTCTCTGGACCACCAGATGTGTTTAAGTACTTCTGTTTATTCTCTTTTGTTAAATAAATTCTTCAAATACAACGGTTGGTTGTAACTGAATTATTTGCTCAACCCCTCACCAGGAATATAATTTCCACGACACACGACAGTAATCTAAATGTCAGCTTCATGTATTCAATATCACTGTTTGCACAGTACTGGTTCGGTTATTGCAGGACTCCACAGGGTGTTGGTGTGAAAATACTTTTTTTTAAAGCGCTTGTGCCCTTTGACGTCATACTGATGTGTGTGATACTGTACAGCATCTTGTCTAATCACTCCCTGCAGTAGCCCTGACTAAGCCTGTTTTAAAAACACCCACCACCCTGGATCAGAGCCAGCAGGGTTTTCTTCAAACTCTCTAGTACAGTATCATCGTGGCTGTTGGCTCTCTGGCAGCAGATATGACATTGACACCTTAGCGAGAGGCTACAGTCCACCACCAACAGAGCTGTTTTACCCAGAGCTTATCAACTACTCTGTTTGTGCCCACTCCTCAGTTTGTATGTTTTTAGTCTCTCTGTTTATTATAAGAGCAAACATTCCTGTACACATTAAAAAGCATTTAAACTGAAAAGGGGTATTTCACTCAGCCTATATTATAATGTGTAAACCTTTCAGGCTGCCCAAAAACTCCTCTTCCAGCAGCAGAGGCTTGTACTAAGCTACACTGACATCCCTCAGTGTGCCATCCACAGATTTGTGGTCCCATTGAGCTGTGGCTGAATTATTAATCAGTCTTCCACTAACAAAAAGGGCTTTTAATTGTAGGAACCCCTGTTCGACAACAACAACTGAAACATGGGCCTCGGTAGAAACTGGCTATCGATTAACCCCCACTGGACGCAGCCTCATCCTTAGCTTCAGAAGAGAAGTGTGCTGGTTTAGATCCACACAGATGTGTTTCTAACACACTATTAACATTTTAGATACAAAAATATATAGCCTATATATAGAATATTTTCAATTGATTCTAGCAGTGAGAGTGAACTCAAACGGAAGATAGAAGCTGTGGCTTTGCTGTAGTCTGAGATTTTATACTTGTCTAAAGCCAGAAGAAAAGTCATGCAACCATGCACAAGTAAAATGGTAATTTAGTGCTGATTAATTCAAAATCTGCACCCAGTTAAAAGCTGACAAAGATTCAACTAATTGTTCTCAAAAGACTTGTTTTTCTCTTTCAAAACTCCAAATTCACTTTCTCTTTTTTCCCCTCAGAAATCATGAAAGCAATGATCTGATTACTTTGTCAAACACAAATTACACACCCACACACACACACAGGCAAACACAGATAGGCCTATATATAATACTACTATCACTTACAAAAGAAGACAAAAATGATTTCACTGTTTTAGATTTAAATATATTCTATTTGGCATTGCCTTAGTAAACTGACTTTGGCTTTGGCAGACTGGAGGCAGCTGTGGTCCAGAGTCGAATTCATGATAATAATTTTTTAAAAAAGACAAGCAAAAAAACAAACAAAACAGGCTGTTGACATTTACAAGTCACATATCGGCATCTTGCAGCCACACTCATGAGGTGAAGAGCGACCTATTTCATACAGGCAATTCGTCTATTTCAACTCAAGACGTGGATTGACGATGCAACAATGCAGCCTGATGAGCTCCAGTCGAGCCGTCAGTTTTTTGACTGAAACCCGCAACGCCCGATGTAAAATCCTGAACATGTCAACAATCTTACCTTTTTCATTTTATTGTGATCTTCTGCAGATGGGTGTCGCTCACACGGGAATAGTTATCCAGTTCTTACATGTCGGCCGTAATATCACCCGGCTGTTTATCTGTCGGAAAGGTAAACAAGACGCTCCTAAAATATTACTAAATATACAGCCTTTATATAGCCTATATATTATTTTTTTATCCCTTAGATGTATGGACACAACCTCGCTGCGTTCATTGCTTGTCGGTCCTCCCCACAGTTCAGCGGGCTTCTGATAGCAGCTCACCGGTTTACAGAGGGATCCATCACGGCAGGGAAAACGCAGTTCGGAGGCTGCCGGTGATGCTGCTGCAGCAGCAGCGTTTGGTCCGTCGAGACGCGGGATGAGAGAGGTGGGGGTGGGGGCACCCGAGGGCCCACGACAAAACACTCAGCTCCGAAAAATGAACTCATCGGACCCCAAATCACGGTCTCATGAGCAAACGGTGGTTGATGAATCACCATGCGCACAGAGAGGCAACATGCGCGTGTGTTTTTTTATTCTCCAAGAGTGATGCTGTTTGATGACTCAAGGAGAGAGAAGAGACACTTTAAAGGGAACATTCATTCAAAAATAAATGTTGCGTTGTAGTTTTGGATTGATGACGGTAAAGTGAGGCAGCCCCAATAAGATCAGTGCATCAATTGATTATGTCTATGTCTTCTGGTGACACTTTTTGAAGCCTGTTGACAATTAATCGGAGCCTATAGTTTTTTTCATGAAAAATGCCATCACTGTTTCACAGAGCCCAAGATTTCATATTCAAATTGCTTGCTTTGTCCAAACAATCCTTACAATGTCCTGGCATCTGCTTACCACTACATTATAGTGTGTTTTAAAGTATATATATACATTCAGTTGCCAATATATTAGGAATACTTATCTGAAACTAATTCAGTCTTATACAATAGATCTGGTTTTTTGAAAATAGTTTTTTACCCTCATTTTGAATCCCCCACATCATGATGGTATCTCCCCATATTCAAGACAAAATTACCATGATGCTGTTATGGATGGTTGTAGTTGCTCCATTATTTATTAGTCTGTGGAGTAGCTACAGTTCATCTTTGTGCTGTTAGTCTTATTAACATACATACAACATTTTAGGTTGGATCTTCCTTTTAAGCTATGAACCTATTGGACGTTTGTGGAAGAGAATAATGGCCCCACAGATGTTTGGAGGCACAAACACAACACATTATGAGCACACACACACACACACACACACACACATACTCACACACACAAAGAGAGGTCTGTGCCACCAGCAACTGCATGAATATGACTAATCTCCAGTTTGAAATCAAACTGACAATAAAAGACAATCTGTCCTCTCCAGAATAATGCCCAGTAGCACAAGTATTAAGGATGGTTGATGGGATAAGACCATGACTAATAACTCTGCATCTGATCCAAGGGTGGATAGCCAAAGGGGTACCTAGGCAGCCAGTGGTTGTGTTGTAAGCTGAATACTTTGTTCAGCTTGTCCTTTTCCATAGGGTTGAGCTAAGTTATCTGACAGTAATCTGCTCACATATTGTCTCTCAACAAGATAGACAATTAGTTCAGCTTCCCAATGCAGCAATGGTGGGCTGTAACTCCACCTGCACCATGAGATTTCACTTGTCTTCATTTGGCTGACTGTTACATTAGCAGTGTTTTTGGTCCAGATGATTGAGTTGTTATTAAAAGACATCCATCGTGTCTTTTTAACACCCTGCAAAAGCCTGACAGGATGTGGTGTCAGTGACATGTGCGCCATAATCAGGCTTCAGGCCGAAGCCATTCAATGTGCAGTGGATCAGTTGGCTACATGTCTGAGACTGTGTGTACCAATCAATCAATTTATGAAGACGAAGATATATATCATGAGAGATTGAACCCATCCTATCCTCACTTTCACCGTCCCCACAGACACACACACACACACATACACAGACTGAGCACAGCAACAAGACACAAGTTGGTTATCCTGCATTAGCAAGCTCTCTTTCCAAGCAGAATTTTTTCAAGGCAGACCGGTGCTCTGGGCTTGAAATATTGGCAGTTTGTTCACTGAAGGGCCAGAGAGCACTGAAGAATTGATGTTGTTTTGAAGGCAAAGAGAAAATATTGATTTGATTTAGATTTTTCTTCTGTTCACTCACTTTGCATTTTCAATTGATTGATTTCAATTGATCAATGTAATCTATTTGTATGTCCCTTTGAAATCATTCTTACTATACAGCATTTTTTCACACCTGTCACGTGTCTTCCATGCAGGTACAACTCTCTGCTTCTCCAAACTGGGGACATGCTGACCACCATCTACTGCAGGTTATACTGACTGTGGATAAGTACCTGGTATACTGTAGCTCCACTTCAAAAAACTCAAACTATCCCGACAAATTTAAGGTACATGTTTTTGAGTATTTCCATTTTATGCAACATTAGAGTCCTACTCCACTACATCTAAGAGGCAAATACTAGTACTTTAACTGCACCATATTTGTCTGACTGGTTTAGTCCAGTCCAGTGAAAACAATAAATCTCTAAAATCTCTAATCACTAAAAACAAATTTTTGTTATAAACTGAAGGATCAAGTGTTCCTTTATGAGATGATAAGATTTTACTACTTCTTAAGTTAAATAAACTGTTTAAAAAAAACTTGGATTAGCTGGGAAATAACTGTCACAAAGCTGTAAACAGCTATATCTTTGAGCTCATGAAAAGTTGACTTTTTAGAGATACATGGTTCTCACAGGACAGCGACAAACGTATGATGATCTTATAGAACATGATGTGTCACCGTCGATGAAACTACCAAACAGTATATAAAGTAGTAAAACATCATATATAATAGAAAAATACTGACAAGGACCATTATACTGCATAATGAGTACATTTACTTTTGATACTTAGAATAAATTTTGTTGATAATATTTACATATTAACTTTTACTTGTAGTGGAGTATTTTCACAGTGTGGTATTATTAAAGAATCTGAATACTTCTTTCACCACTGATTTATAGTGTATTACAAATAGATACTGCACATGAATGCATAACATTATTTATTATATCCTTACGTATATTATACTTATTCATATTTGTGCCCATAGTTCACACATTACACACTGGAGTTTCACTACTGGACATCTTTAGCACATATATTAGCACAATTTACATAAATTATTTATTCTAATGTATTGCAATAATGTTTTATCTTCTTTCATTCAAAGAGTTGTATCTTCTTAGCCTGTCTCTATATGCTGCTGTAACATGTAAATCTTATCTATCGTATAGGATGCTGTTCTGTTTTTGTAATGAACAAATAATAAATAAAACAAATTCTGCTGTTTTTAGGATAAAGAATTAAGTTGTTTTAAACCAACATTAAAACCAAATGCTGCTATATGAAACAGTAATGAAGATCCACAGTTGCTTTGCTGCATTACTAAAAGAGCAAATGAGTTAAACAGTATTTAACAGCTTTAATGTGGTACATTATTTTGTTCTTCAATAAAGCGTTCCCTGAAATGCTTATGAGATAAGCAGACCATGTCTAATTAGCTTATCACCAACAGCCTGTATAAGTCAAGATGGATCTAGTCAGGTAGATTACTGTGATTTTTAAAATTTTTTCTTTCTCATTTTCTTCTTGTGCATTTTATGTTCTAGATGGAGAAAAATTGAAATTGCTTTCAAAGTCTCTCTATCATTGTTAGTGTACTTTACTTTGTCTGGTTCAGACAAAATGAAAGTGCAATTTTATTCTTCTCTGAAATTAAATGCGTAGCAAAATGAGATTTGTAGCTGGTTCTTTTCAGCAGTGTAACCCCAACAAGATCGTGACCCATTGTTGGCAGAGAGAGTGAAAATAGTGGGATAGTCTTTGCTTTGTCTCTGGCCTCCCGGTGTGTGCTCAGGCCTGTGAATAGTGTATGATATAGAGTGAGTGTTTTGGAGGAGGGAGAAAGCTGTTCCACCATCAACTACCAAGCTCTGTTGTGAGCTTGATCAGATGAGTCCGTTCTGTCATTGACAATCTGTTTTATGTAACAATTCCCATATTCAGTAATCGTTCCAGGACTAACAAACTGTTTCTCAGATTACTCAGAATACACTACTGCCAGGTGTGTGTGTGCGCCTGTGTTGCTTTCATTCTCCACATTTCTGACTCTCACAGCTGCTGAAGATAGCCATTTTGGATCTACGATTATTTTTAGATTCAGGAGATATATTTTGCTGTGTTAGGTAACACAGACAAAGAATGAAGGTGCAGACAGAGGGTACAGAGGGAGGCTTTAACACCAGCATGCTAAAATATTCGCAATGACAATGCTAACATGTTGATGTTTTGTTAACCCTTTTTACCATATTAGTTAAGCGTGTTTGCATGCTAACATTGGCTAATTAGGGCAAAATACAATGTACAGCAGTGGTTAATAATAATATAATTGGAATATAATTAGTGGGTAAACCAAAATATTGCCTGATGACAGCACTAGATGAAACGTTGAGGGAAGTTATTACGATTCAGCCTGAGGGGAACATGAATGTCTGCACTATATTATTTCAGGGCAATCCATCCAATAGTTGTCCAGTTGTTTCAGTAAATAAAACTAAAATGTCAATCTAATGATGGAAATAAAAAAATCAGGGGATCACCAACATTAGAAAACAAGAACATCTTCACAAGCTTTTATGGCAATCCATCCTATAGTTGTTGAGATGTTTCAGACTGGACCAAAGTGGTGAATCAACTGACCAACAGACAAATCTGATAAATCTAATATAAGGTAGAAAACTGACGTCATCCACCATCAGAGTTTATTAACTGGTAATCAGTCAATTGTGAGGCCAATTTTATACACAGAAAGAAACAATGAACTGAGTAGACCATAGAGTGTTTTAGAGTGTGAAAATGATTAATCTATAGCAGCACATATTTTACTTATTTTATGTCAAACTCACGCCCCTGTTTTTAAAGCAGTACCACAAACATTTCTATCTATTTACATTATATACTATAGTACTTAATACCCTGTCTTAAGCTCTGTTCCAATAGCATGTGTTTCCCTAAACACACAGAGGCCAGAGAGCGTGCCCACTGGCATGCATAACTGGGTTCTTCCTGTGGAGGATTGGCATTAAAATGCAGACTGCTCCTCATGCTAGTGCCCCCAAGATATCACGCCAATTATTTGTCTCTGTGGGAGAAACCTATTTGCGGAAGATCTTCTTAAAATAAGAGTAGGAAGCCACAGCTGCTATTACATCCTTTCTGGTCCCTGACTGGACAGTTTACGCGGGCGCGTGTCACCTCTCGCTGTGACCCTGCAGGGCCATCTAACTATGGCTGTGGAAAGGTAGTGACGTTGCAGTCACTGTACTAGCGCAGACTTTTGGCTCTGTTCACACCCCTGCAGAGAGAGTTCAGTCCCACTGTGCATCTCTGCATCTCCATTTTAGTGAGTTAACAGATCTGTACAACTTGCCCACAGCTCCGTCAAACTCTGTCAAACATCACACATACACACAAGGACCCACACATAATGTCACAAATCACAATCAGCAAGACAATTATTCTCGTTGTATCAGTTAAATCATGATACCAAAACGTAAAAGACACTATGTTGCAGGTGCATGCTCTGGTTTATCTTCAGTGCTTTAATTTTCCATCTCTTTTCAAGACCTTTGATTTTTAAAACAACATTCACTTGCTAATTAGGTGACTAATTGGATACCCCTCTCTCTGGCTCTGAGTGTGTCATCAGTTTTCACACTGTAATGCATTTGCTAATATGCGTAGACAATTTACAGCCGAAGAGAATAAATTGGATTTAGTCTCCCTTTTTTATCATTGTATGCAATAGTGTCCACCATATAATATTGTACTAGCGTCACATTTGCAGCAAATATGTGCTATTAGTGTAGTTAAAAGCTCACCATCGAAACACTTTGCAGTTTGGCCAAAACAAAAAAGTGTTTCCAGATGTGAATCCACACACTACATCTGGGTGAATGTAACATTGTGAGCATTAAACACGCTGGTAATGCATGGAGGCAGTGGGATGTCAGGGGCAGCTGACAAGAGGATGTTAGGTGGGCGAGTGGCATTTCATCATACAATCCATGTACAGTAATCAATGACCACTCACCGGTGGAGGGAAGAGGGACAGGAGAGAGAGTGAAAGTGCCAGTGGGCATGTCAGATAAAAGCGCTGAAGGAGAAAAACTAGGGTACAGAGGGAGGCTGCATTGAATTTGGTATAGGGGGGTATGAAGGGAGAAAAGTAAGGACGTGTAAAAGAGCACAAAATTGTGGGAGAGATGCAGAGATTAGAGTAAGCAGATGATTATGTAAGCAATTGCTTGACGAGGGGGGAAATACACATAAAAGGCCAGGGAGACTATGCTGATTGGAAAAGCTGAAGAGCTTGCACCTCCTCTCTTCTGTATAATCCATCTCTCAGCGATCGCTCTTCAGATCAAAGACACAGGCACTTTTACCCTAATTAACAAGAAACACGTGTTTTTTGTCTTTCACTTAATGTGTTTTTCATGTATTTACCCTTCAATGTTCTTTTAGGAAGAACTAATGCAGTGCACGCAGTATGTATGCGGGGGGGGGGGGGCTTACAGTAAATGTTTTACTTGTTGCTGGAGCGTGACGGTCTCTGGTTGGGGCAAATCTGGTCAGCTATGTTTCTATTTTAAAAACACCACCAGCCTTGTAAGCCTGGCACCATTCAGGCAGCATTGCAGATGGCTTTGTAAAACCAGCTCCAACATCGACTGCCTGGATTCATGTTTGGTGGTGGTGGTGGTGGTGGGGGGGGGGGGGGTGCTGAGAAAAACTGCTTTTATAATAGTTGAGCTCTATTTCTTTCAGTGTGAAGGCAATTTATGAATTGATTGAAATGATTTTGAATCCATGAAACTGAGCCAGACATGATTCATGAGTCATGCATGTAAACAACAGTGTGTGACCCACGCTGTATAGGACATCAGCTCCGATAGAGAATTGGATTTATAAAGAATTAACGATTCAAGGGAATAGAAGATTGGTTACAGACAATAGCAAGCCATTCTGACCATTGACTAATTGTATTGTGGGTGCTTTGATGTGCACCAGATTAATGAACATGTGCCGGATGAGTTCAGGCAGAATACTCTGTCAACCAGACCATGAACACATGGTTATAGGGCTATACTGTTCCATTTTAACTATCTCCTCCGCTCTCCCTGCTTATATGGCACTCTCATTTAATAACATCACGAGTCTGAGGTTTTAACTGTACAATCCAAGGCTTTGATTCTTCTATTCTAATTCAAAATAAACACTAGCAGACAATTAAGATCCCCATTTATCCCATCAATCATGTGACAAACAAACAAAGGAACAGCTTTGCAGAAAACAAGGCAATCCATCATGAAGCGGAAAGTCATCAATCATATTCTTTGTATGTAAAGAAAACACAAACAATAATGCAAAGGTTCATTATTTTCAGGTCAAGAGGTGAATTCCTGAAGTGTTCCCCTTAGGCTACGTTGATACTGTATCAGCAGTTCCACTTTTAAATCACTATGTCAAGTTTTTCAAAAAGGCTTTGAGGTACAAACGTCAGAGCAATATTCAGTTTTATATTTAAAATACTCTGGTGGATATGTCCCTGGATTCTATTAAAATCAACTTATCATTTACAGCAAAGGCCAATTTTACAGCCATGTTGAGCAGCATGTGATCCTGAATAGCCTTATTACAGCTATCCTGCTTTGTAACTAAAACAGAGCTCTCACAATTGCTAGCCAATTGTCTAAAATTGTCTATTTAGAGATGCTGACTCATTCAACAAAATAGCTCTGGGAGTGAAGACTAGTTTTACATCTTTAACTGGGTGAAATGCCTTTTTTGGTAGAGCTGTGGTTAGTGCAAATTGTTCAGTACATTTCAATTCAGAAAAGGTCAGGCCACCTCAGTCAACAGTCCACCTGTAAATGATTTTCATTTGAGCAATGCTAGAAAGGATGTAGGATTTAAAAGAGGACTGCAACCAGACTCCTGACACAGAGATATTGTGCCATCTGTTGGATTTACAGGTAACTGCAGCAGGACGGAGCTTCAGAGGACAGCATCAAAATTCTCTTCATCTAACCCTTTTTATATACAGTCTATGATCTAACCTCCTTCAAAATCTAAAAAGTAAAGAGGACTTGATCTGGTAAATTTTTAATGCTAAGAATAGCATTGCTAGTTAAAGCTTCTTTATATACTGTTGGGTAGTTTAAGACAACAATGCACCATATTCTATAAGATCATCATCGTTCATATTTGCCACATTAACAGACTGTCGTCTTAAGACATTTAAATTTGCTGTAAAAACAGGCTTTTTATGCTGTCTTAAGACGTTCAAATTTGCTGTGTAAACAGTGTTTTGTATGTTGGCCCTAGCAATAATTTTGTCTGTCAGCCTCTAGTCCAGTCTGTTCAGGTCAGCTTTTTGATTTGAAATGAACCCAGAATGATCAGCAACTTAATTGTGTAGGAAAATATTAACCTCCATCCCACCACCTGCAAGAGAACACCACATCAAACAGGCTACATCAGCCTGCAACATCGTAGACCCGTGGTTAAAACTCTGTGTGTATGTCTAAAATAAATTAGTGTAAACAACCGGAATTACCCAAATGTTTAGATTTTTGTTTGTGTGTGTCAAGCATCATCCATGGGAGCTCGTCGGGTGGGCGGGGTTGACCCGGGTGGAGGGGCGGGGCAGTTGACAGGTCAACTTGTCGTCATTTTGTCTTTTGTGCCAAGCAGAGTGGAGTCCGATCGAGCAACGGTGTCGCTTCCCTCTTCCCCGGATCCTTTTAAAACTCCCTCCCGAACCTCTCCCCTTCTACCCTTGCCACCCTACCCACCCCCTGAACACACTTCAAGGGACGGTTCAGGTAAGTCCTGTACACATATGGCTTTCACCCCCTCTTTGCTTTCCATTTAGAGTGAAGGACAGGGATAACACGGTGTGCCTCAGTGCGCTCCTTAGGCCGCGGGATATGACTATTTCCTGGATCATGCGATGCTAACGCTAGCGACCTGGAAAATTACCGAACTGTGTTTAACTTGATGTCCGAGCATGAGCTAGTTGCTAGCAGCTAGTTTTCACGTGTATTTTCTAGATGCGGTGGCTAAATATTCCTTCAGTCTAGTTATTCTTGTAGGTTGTAATTTAGGAAGTTAATGTTACGGTACAAATGTTACGGTGCTAACTTGGCCTTCAAATCTTGCTTGCGTGACCAGCTGTGATGCTCGCTTTAAAATAGGATATGCGATGTTGACGTTCCCCTATGAGCTTTCTGTTGTTACTATCGATGCACACTAGAGATATGGTTACCGTATTATGAAGATGACGTCTTGTTAGGTTGTATTTAGACCATAAAAATATAGCAACAAACTGTGTCGCCACAGCTGTACGATTCCAGGAAATAGACAGAGCCACACGGAGACAGTGGGTCATTGTGCCAACGTGAATGAGTGGACTCGGGCCAGTCTAATGTGAATTTCTGGACTGAAACGTCTCAGTCTTTCGGAGTGACTCGCTGATGTTATTAAAGTACAGTACAAGCATGTCTACGAGATGTTAACTGCCTGCATTACTTCATTTATCTGCACTGACAGCAGCTTTTTAGTAAACAAGGCTTTCTGCTGCCATGCCCTCAGAGTTTCCAGTAACTACATTTGTACCTGATGGTCACATTTTCCACTCTGTTGCAGACATTCAGCCAGTGACCAAAGACGCACTTTGTTGGCCAGTTTAGTGTGTGCATTCAGTTGCAGCAATGGACTCAAGTCTGGTCGAAGGAGGACTTAATGTCACCTTAACCATCCGGCTACTCATGCATGGGAAGGTGAGTGTGGTTGTATGTAATGTGCGATAAGAAGTTTAAAACCTGAAGTCACTCCTCTGTTTAATTTGAGCAACCTCTGCTGTAATCAGAGTAAAATGAAAACAACTTCCTCCTCTGCCAGTGACCATGAAGAATGTGTTTATCGTTTTAACACGCATTTTTGTTCTCTTCCGTAGGAGGTTGGAAGCATCATTGGCAAGGTAAGTTGTTTTAACTGCCAGAATGATGCTATCTACATCTTGCCCCTTGGTGTGTTTTGTAAATATTGTGTATTCTTTACAGAAAGGAGAGTCGGTTAAGAAGATGAGAGAGGAGGTAAGATTTTTTTTTTGCGGGTAAACAAGAAGACACATGTGCATAATTTCAGTGACTCTGACTCATGCGTCTTGTGATAAATGCTGTGACTGATTTGAGATTTCCTGTTTTGTTCCCTTGTCTGAGCAGAGTGGCGCCCGCATCAACATCTCAGAGGGGAACTGTCCGGAGAGGATCATAACCCTTGCGGGACCGACCACCTCCATTTTTAAAGCCTTCTCCATGATCATTGAGAAACTGGAGGAGGTTAGATTTGCCCACTACATCTTAAATCAGACATGTTGTATTGAATTGACACTAAAATTGTTCCTCTTGTCCCCCCCCCCCCAGGACATCAGCACCTCAATGACCAACAGTACGGCCACCAGCAAACCACCGGTCACAATGCGCCTTGTTGTGCCTGCCAGCCAGTGTGGCTCACTCATTGGCAAGGGTGGTTGCAAGATCAAGGAAATCAGAGAGGTTTGTCGTCATCTCTTTTTTTGTTCTTTTGATTTTTTTTCCCTCTCTGTAGAGTTTGGATCTGAACCCCAACGCGTCCTAACTCTTGTTGTTTGTGGGCGTGTCTTCGCAGTCAGCAGGAGCTCAGGTACAAGTAGCAGGGGACATGTTGCCCAACTCAACAGAGCGTGCCATCACCGTTGCAGGGACCCCACAGTCCATTATTGAGTGTGTCAAGCAGATCTGTGTCGTCATGCTTGAGGTACATACACGGTTCATTGCAATACTGTTTTTACTCTTTTGGAAATTTCTGATGACTGTTATTGATACTCTAGGTGGTTTATTCATTTCTGTGTTGCATCGATAGTTAATGTGGATGTTTCTGTTTTCTTAGTCTCCACCAAAGGGAGTGACCATCCCGTACAGACCCAAACCCTCAGGCTCTCCTGTCATCTTTGCGGGTGGTCAGGTAAACAACAAATTAATTTTTTTGTTTCTTCCAGTAGATTTGTCACTGGTAGTCCACGATGTCCTTATTCCCACACTGTACTGACTCAAGCCCGGCCAAAAGAATTTAATTACGCACAGGTTATCATTCCAGTTTCAGGCGAGCTGTCTGTAACATGCCTGTTCTTGTGGCTTGCCAAGGACCGAGTCCTGATGGATATTGGGACTACACTGTGTGTCACACTGCCACACCCTCCTAAGTGCTGTTCTCTCCTTGCAGGCCTACGCTGTCCAAGGGCAGCACGCCATTCCACAGTCTGATGTAAGTGAAGGGCCCTCTGTAAGTGATCCAATATATTTGCAACTTCGGTCCTGGGAAGCCATGCCACCTTCTTATTTCATCCCTCTGACTTTAATTTTTCCAACCACCACTGCCTGATACATGCATCCATTTAATAATGCCAAAGATCATTCTTATTTGAAATTTTTCTTTTCTTTTTTTTAATATGTATATCTTTTTAAGCTTAATCATGACATCCACGTTCCATTTCATATTTTCCTCTCATTCTCACTATAACCACTTACAAAAAGGGAAATAATTACAAAATTCCAGTTTTGAAACGTCTTCTAGATTTTTCCTCACGCATAATTTCTGTCTGTGTTTGTTTGCTCTCCACGTCATTTCCCTCACTGTTTCAACAGCTCACCAAACTTCACCAGCTGGCCATGCAGCAGAGCCCCTTCCCCATTGCACATAGCAACCAGGGCTTCCAGGGTAGGTGGACAGATTGAAAGGGGGAATGTCATTGCTGTAGATTTGTAATAATCCACCTAGTCGACACACTCATGGGGTTTCTTTCCATTTCTTCAGCTGGGATGGATGCCTCTGCACAAACTGGCTCTCATGAGCTGACCATTCCAAATGATGTAAGTCACATTGTTTTTGCTTGTTTACTGAGTTTGTTCTTAGCAGAGAAGCATTAAGCCTTACTTTCTTTCCTGCTGCTGATGTGTTTTCATGTTTTTCTTCTTCTTCCCCAGCTTATTGGCTGCATCATTGGCCGTCAGGGCGCAAAGATCAATGATATCCGTCAGATGTCAGGGGCTCAGATCAAGATTGCCAACCCTGTGGAGGGCTCAACTGACAGACAGGTCACAATCACTGGCTCCCATGCCAGTATCAGCCTGGCCGAGTACCTGATCAATGCCCGGTAAGAGGCTCTATGCAAGTGCAACACATCCATCACAGAGGAGCAGGTTGACAGGAACACAGCAGTATTTTGGGTCTGACTGTTTACATGTTATCTGAAATGGAAAAAATCCAGAGTGCAGTTTGTCAGCGTTGATGTGATGGTAGGAGGCGTTGATAAGGCTTCAACATTCACGGGACAATGACATGATAATACGATCCCCTGTTGATTGATTTTAATTTTTTTTTGGAGTTATATTTATTTGGCCAGCCAGTAGTCATGTCAAAGACCGTCGAGTGCCCTTATGCTTATTAATAATAACAGGAAAAGGTTAATATTTACCTAAACTTTGTTCTCATCTATTACTCAAGGCAGTTTTTACTGTGAGGTAAAAGACAGAAGCAGAACCTTGAGTGGTGCTGGAAATCACAAACTATAAAAAACTGACCTGGCCAATACTCACAGTAATCATAATAACACCCCACTTCCAACTAGAGCCAGACCAATACCAGACAACACTCACAACATGATTGAAGGAACAGTTTTTTGTCTGTTTCTTTTCTTTTTTTTAAATTCATTTATCAGCAGTTATAAACCGCAATACTGATTTATCTGCAATTAGCTCGTATCGGCCGATAATATAAGCATGTCGATATTTTTTTTTTTTTTCTGAATAGAACTTTTAATTCCCATTTTGTTAGCTAGTAGGTAGGTTTGAAGTAAACTTAAAACCTTCCTCTTATATAGCTTTTTATTACCATTATTTAATTACGTATTTTATTGTATGCATGTTTTTAAATGTTTTGGTTTGGCTTATCTTTCTTTGTTATTGTCTTATCTATTTTATTGGTTTTATCATTTAATTTTTATCATTTTTATTGGTCTCAATTTCTTATTAGCTTGTACAGCTTACAAATAAAGTTTATAAGTGATTAGAGTGAGAAGAGATTTAATGTATTTGGTATTACCAGAGCATTGGCCAAGTCAGTTTTTACAAACAGGAAGTCCCATTTGGAGGATACAGAAGAAAGTTAATTATAATTATTTGTCATGCTCCTCACTTATCTGACTTGTTGTCTGCTGTATTATTTCAAATCCATTTATACATCAATCAACATTTCACTGTCAAACATTTAGGCCTGCTGGAAGAGATCAAATATTAACGTAGAAGTATTCCTGTGTCTATTTATTTATTTATTTAGTTGTCGTTGTTTTTTCAGGCTGTCTTCTGAAGCTACTGGACTTGCAGCCAACTGACATGGAGGATCTTCATCAGCACCTAATGTAACCCCTCCCCCTACTTTTTACCAAGAGGTCCCTTATTGAACTTAATGCAAAAACCAAGTACTATAAACTCACTGTTTTCTCCTCTGCTTTGGTTAGACGCCTACTCAGTTGTAATTACACCATCATCATGATATTGGTATTTTATTTATTTATTATGTTTTTAAAAATTCCCATTGAATATAGTTTTTAAAGACTTCCTTCTGTTGTATTTTTTTCCTCTGATTTTACTGTATGTCTGTATGATCTTCTTGATATAGGTAAAAAGTTTTAGAAAAATCTGAAAAGGCATAAATGTTTTTCTTATGTCAGATTTTTCTTAGAAAATGTAAAAAATTAAGAAAAAAGACAGACAATAACATTATAGATGGACTGTTCTTTCCCTTCCTTTTTAAATATCTATTTATTTTTATTTAATACACAGCTCCTTGTAAGAGTAGAAGTCATTGATATTTGCCATCTTCTATTTGGAGCTGTACTTTCTGAATGAGGCATTGTGGGTTTAACGGGTTTCAGTGGGTGTAAATGATCTCCAGTTGAAGATGTATACAGGAAAAACCTTTCTTTTTTAGTCGGATGGTGTTGAGTGTGGGTTTAAAGGAGAATTTTAAGCTACATTATGTCTCAACTCTAATTTGCTGAGTAATTATTTTGTGTCATTCCTGTGTTTCCATCCGTTTTATTTCTCGATCAGGAATTTTGAGCATTGTTGTGTATTGGATTCTGATAGGGTGGGTGGGCCTTGGTCACCAGGAGTGGGCCTGAATGAGAGGAAAATATTTTCTTTTCTCTGAAATTGCTAAGACCATAGTAATGAGGATGATGATAATAACATTGAAATGTTTGTTTTAAATAGAGAAAATATTTTTTTTAACTGCAGGGCTGGGGCAAAAACTACAAGACGTGTTGGTCTTTATAAGTATATTATGCTGAGGTATTAAATTATGATTAACTAGAAGGAGAATTATAGAATTAACACTAGTTTCCTGCTGTCCTTTTTTGCCTGGGTCAGATTTTATTTTTTATTCTTTGCAGGATGAAGAAACTCACTTTTTGTGCACGTTTTCAAACTATTGTAGATCTGGGTGCAATTAAAATTGTTGAAGAAATGAAATGCAGAAATAAAAAAATAAAAAGATGTGAAATGCTTGAAAATAAGTCATTCCTATGTTATGTATAGTGTGTTAAACTCAGTGATTATTAATAATAAAAAACGTGGTCTTGTCTGGTTGCGACCCAGATGGGGTCTCTTTAAAATGCAGTGGTGGACAATAACTAAGTACACTTAAGTACAAATACTTAATTTTTTTTCATGCCACTTTCTACTTCTACTCCGCTACATCTCAGAGGGAAATAATTTTTACTTCATTACATTTATCTGACAGCTTCAGTTACTAGCTACTTTCCAATTAATTATACACAAAACACACATACGTAAAACAATATAAACAGTATATACAAGTAAAGCTGAAACGATTAGTCGATTGACAGAAAATTAATTGGCAACTATTTTGATCATTTATTATAATTTTTCATGTAAAAGCATTTCATGTTTCCAGCTTCACAAATGTGAAGATTTGCTGCTTTTCCTTTTAATTATTTGAATGTATTGTTAATGTTGAGGTTTGCACTGTTGCTTAGACAAAATCAGCATTGTGAAGGTGTTACTTTGGGCTCTGGGTAATTGACAGCATTTCTTACCGTGCTCAGAATTTGATTGATTGATTAATAGAGAAAATAATAGTTAGTTGCAGTCATACAAAATAGTTAAAAATGAGTTCCCCCTCAGCAACTACAGCAGTAAAATCCTCCCTTTACATGAATGCATGAGTAATACTAATCTCATAATATGATAGTATAACAGCCAGAGGACATATTTCTTTCTGCAATGTGTACTTTTACTTTTAATACTTTAAGTACATCTTCCTGATTATATTTAGATGCACTGAACAAAATTATAAATGTAACACTTTTGTTTTTTCTCCCATTCATCATGAGCTGAACTCAAAGATCTAAGACTTTCTCTATGTACACAAAAGGCCTATTTCTCTCAAATATTGTTCACAAATCTGTCAAAATCTGTGTCAGTGAGCACTTCTCCTTTGCCGAGATAATACATCCATCTCACAGGTGTGGTATATCAAGATGCTGATCAGACAGCATGGGTTCCACTGGTGTGCCCTAGGCTGGCCACAATAAAAAGCCACTCGAAAATGTGCAGTTTCACTGTATTGGGGGGGTCCGGAAACCAGTCAGTAACTGGTGTGACCACCATTTGCCTCACGCAGTGCAACACATCTCCTTCGCATAGAGTTGATCAGGTTGTTGATTGTGGCCTGTGGAATGTTGGTCCACTCCTCTTCAATGGCTGTGAGAAGTTGCTGGATATCGGCAGAACGTGGAACACGCTTTCGTATACACCGATCCAGAGCACCCCAAACATGCTCAATGGGTGACATGTCCGGTGAGTATGCTGGCCATGCATAAACTGGGATGTTTTCAGCTTCCAGGAATTGTGTATAGATCCTTGCAACGTGGGGCCGTGCAGTATCATGCTGCAACATGAGGTGATGGTCGTGGATGAATGGCACAACAATGGGCCTCAGGATCTCGTCACTGTATCTCTGTGCATTCAAAATGATATCAATAAAATACACCTGTGTTCATTGCCCATAACACATGCCTGTGGTATCATAACAACACCGCCACCATGGGCCATTCGATCCACAATGTTGACATCAGCAAACTGCTCACCCACATGACGCCATACATGCTGTCTGCCATCTGCCCTATACAGTGAAAACCGGAATTCATCCGTGAAGAGAACACCTCTCCAAAGTGTCAGAAGCCATTGAATGTGAGCATTTGCCCGCTCAAGTCAGTTACGACGATGAACTGCAGTCAGGTCGAGACCCCGATAAGGACTACGAGCATGCAAATGAGCTTCCCTGAGACGGTTCCTGACAATTTGTGCAGAAATTCTTTGTTAATGCAAACCGATTGTTGCAGCAGCTGTCCGGGTGGCTGGTCTCAGACGATCTTGGAGGTGAAGATGCTGGATGTGGAGGTCCTGGGCTGGTGTGGTTGCACGTGGCCAGGCCAGTTGGATGTACTGACAAATTCTCTGAAACGCTTTTGGAGATGGCTTATGGTAGAGAAATCAACATTCAATTCATGGGCAACAGCTCTGGTGGACATTCCTGCAGACAGCATGCCAATAACACCTTAAAAACGTGCGATATCTGTGGCGTTGTGCTCTGTGAAGGAACTGCACATTTTTGAGAGGCCTTTTATTGTGGCCAGCCTAAGGTACACCTGCAATACCCATGCTGTCTGATCAGCATCTTGATATGCCACACCTTTGAGGTGGATGTATTATCTCGGCAAAGGAGAAATGCTCACTGACACAGATTTTGACAGATTTGTGAACAATATTTGAGAGAAATAGGCCTTTTGTGTACATAGAGAAAGTCTCAGATCTTTGAGTTCATCTCATGATGAATGGGAGCAAAAACAAAAGTGTTGCGTTTATAATTTGTTCAGTGTACTTTTAGTAGTGTGGTATTAGTACTTTTTTTTAAAGTAAAGGATCTGAATACTTCATCCACCACTGTTAAAATAACAAACAGGTGGCAAAGGGCAAAGCTGTAGGTTAAGAAATGACACTGGAACAGTTTGGACATGCTCAAAGTCATTGAAAATAGTCTTTTATTTCTCGTTCAGCTGTCTTATGTGACGAAGCAACAGCAGAAACTGTAGCTATGACATGACCCTTCTTTTTAAACAAACATCACACTGGGTTTTTTTTGTTGTTTTTTTTAATCAATACATTATTTATTGTTGCTCGTAATATTTTGCTTTTGATATAATTCCTATGTTACAGGTACAATGTGCAATGCTGTATAAAAACAAAACATTTCTATTCAAACCCAAAGGATACTTACTGTTCTACTAGTAACCACCACAGAGAAGTGCTCTATTCCTTATCTGGCTACTTCCGCAATTATCTTAAAGGGTAAAAGGAACAGTTGAGGTATTTATGAAGCCTATCAACATTGCATACTATAAGAGTCCTTTTGGTTTTTTACCTAAAAGGGACCTCCACATATTGTACATTTTAACAACAATTTTAGAGGTCTTGGTGGGTAGATCTACAGACAATGATTTTATACAACTTAGCTGCCTCAAGTGACGTAACTTGAGTCAGCGTCGGTTGGAGCTGAAGACTACAACTTGATACAAACTACAAATGAACAAAAAACTGGTGGTGTGGAATTAGAAAGAAGTTAGCTTACCAGACCTCTGTAGCCTGCCCCTCGTCTTAGCTTGAAGCGAATGGCTGGAGGCTACATTAGCAGCTACTAACATAAGGCTCCCAGAATCTCAGACACAACTGTTGTCAGTCAAGATGAATTGTGGGTAACATAGGCGCCGGATTTTGACATGGAAGAAGAGAGGCAATATCATCTCTGATTCTGCAGCATCATTTTTTTCCTAAACTGTCACGACATCATGAGGCTGACAATGTTATAGGAGTGCAATGCTACACCAGTGGAGCACTCTTTTACTAAAGCACCTGCACCAGTGTTTGTTGCTGAGATATTACCGTGGCTACTGGCTAGCAATACTAGTGCATGCCAGAGGTAATTTCTATGAGCACTACCTTTCAATGCACATCCTGCTAATAAAAGACAAAAGGAAAAAAAAGAACATTTTTGGAAACACTGGTATACGTACAACGACAAAAGTGTATTTTAAGTAAACCCAAAAGTCTCCCATCCTTTCACAAATTTGATAAGCTTAATAAAAAACCTCAACCTTGTCTTTTGTGTATTTGAAACTCAGTAGTAGGAGAGTTAAAATATATATATATATATATATATATATATATATATTTTATTATCTACTGAGAATCCTTATTATGCATCATAATCGATGTCTTGGTGAGATTTTCATTCCATTTTTTTTTGAGTGCTGACATATATAAACAAAAAACAAAATAACTTAAGTAATACTTTCAGAATTAAAAAAGTGTAAACTTTCACAAAATATAAAACTGACAACATTTGAACCGTAAATTATAAACATGTAGTCATGCATTTGTTCACAGGGCTGCATACCGTTTAGTCTTACATTTTTATCTTACAAATAAAATAAAGTTAGATATTTCTCATGTGGTATGTAATGGATATTTACATTATTATTCATTAGTATTTGATGCATTAGTGTGTGGAGTATCATGGAGGATGCTCCCAGAGTGAGGATTAGTGTGTTTAAAGGACAAGTGTGGTATCTTGTGCGTGCATCTGTGGAAGGGTTTTTGCTGAACTGGAGCAGTGGCTAAGGTTACCTTGGTAACTATTTTGCCTTTAAAAAAACCCCTACTGAACATAAATGACATTTATCTGATGTCACAAGCTGCCAAAATATCTGATATCAGGTTATGACAAATGTCCTACTGCATGTCATCTGATGTAGGTTTGCCAGCCAACAAACTTATGAGACACCATAAGTCAACTTGTCATAGTCTGAGTGGTGTGGTAGGTGTGATCCCTCATGACAACAGTAATGTACTGCACTGACAGATTGGTGTACGCCTGTGATGATTGTTCACTGTACGGTAGCTGGAGGTCTTTGCTAGTGTCCAGTGATCTATGGAGGTCCTGTATGGGGTGCCTGTGGAGACCCCTGATAGGGTTGAGACGGCGACACCCATGCTCCAGCACTGGGAGGACGGCTGGGCTCTCCGCTACCTGACTGATCCAGCTCAGCACTGTCGCAGTCAGAATCATCACACAGGGCCCGATTCTAGAGACAGAAAGTGGGAAACAGTGTCATACATGACCTACAGACAACAGTAAGTGTTTTTGAAAGCCGTTTTAAGAATTAAAATATTATTATCAACAAGTCATTTTACTACTAGTCCTTAATGAATGACTAGTAACAAAAAATGTTTATTAGTAAGAATGAAAATGTTAGTAGTATCTTTTGGAAGAGTTACAAGAAACTAATAAATACATACTAGTATCTAAATAATAGATACTAGTAAAATTGAAATAGTTACTAATTACTTTTCAAAAAGTTACTAGTAAATAATGAATAGATGATATCTACATAAATGCAAAACCTCATAGATTTCAATGGCAAAAATATGCAATTAGTTACTAGTAAGTAAAAAATAGTTACTAGTAAATAAAAATTAAGCACTTTCTAATCAGTTGTTACTAGTAAAAGGGGAATAATTACTAGTAACTAATAAATAAGTAATAGCACCTTTCAAATAGCAACTAATAAGTTTTAAGGATTAAATGTCAGAATGCTTTGTAGTAAAAGCACCAATACAATGCATTAGCTCCAAAAATCCACTTAAAAGTATCAAAAGTAAAGTAGTCTTTCTGCAGTAAAATGTCCTCTTTGACTGAGATATATATATATATATATATATATAT
>NC_060157.1:10848849-10851708 GCF_021292245.1 Micropterus dolomieu
TTTTTTTTTGAGTGCTGACATATATAAACAAAAAACAAAATAACTTAAGTAATACTTTCAGAATTAAAAAAGTGTAAACTTTCACAAAATATAAAACTGACAACATTTGAACCGTAAATTATAAACATGTAGTCATGCATTTGTTCACAGGGCTGCATACCGTTTAGTCTTACATTTTTATCTTACAAATAAAATAAAGTTAGATATTTCTCATGTGGTATGTAATGGATATTTACATTATTATTCATTAGTATTTGATGCATTAGTGTGTGGAGTATCATGGAGGATGCTCCCAGAGTGAGGATTAGTGTGTTTAAAGGACAAGTGTGGTATCTTGTGCGTGCATCTGTGGAAGGGTTTTTGCTGAACTGGAGCAGTGGCTAAGGTTACCTTGGTAACTATTTTGCCTTTAAAAAAACCCCTACTGAACATAAATGACATTTATCTGATGTCACAAGCTGCCAAAATATCTGATATCAGGTTATGACAAATGTCCTACTGCATGTCATCTGATGTAGGTTTGCCAGCCAACAAACTTATGAGACACCATAAGTCAACTTGTCATAGTCTGAGTGGTGTGGTAGGTGTGATCCCTCATGACAACAGTAATGTACTGCACTGACAGATTGGTGTACGCCTGTGATGATTGTTCACTGTACGGTAGCTGGAGGTCTTTGCTAGTGTCCAGTGATCTATGGAGGTCCTGTATGGGGTGCCTGTGGAGACCCCTGATAGGGTTGAGACGGCGACACCCATGCTCCAGCACTGGGAGGACGGCTGGGCTCTCCGCTACCTGACTGATCCAGCTCAGCACTGTCGCAGTCAGAATCATCACACAGGGCCCGATTCTAGAGACAGAAAGTGGGAAACAGTGTCATACATGACCTACAGACAACAGTAAGTGTTTTTGAAAGCCGTTTTAAGAATTAAAATATTATTATCAACAAGTCATTTTACTACTAGTCCTTAATGAATGACTAGTAACAAAAAATGTTTATTAGTAAGAATGAAAATGTTAGTAGTATCTTTTGGAAGAGTTACAAGAAACTAATAAATACATACTAGTATCTAAATAATAGATACTAGTAAAATTGAAATAGTTACTAATTACTTTTCAAAAAGTTACTAGTAAATAATGAATAGATGATATCTACATAAATGCAAAACCTCATAGATTTCAATGGCAAAAATATGCAATTAGTTACTAGTAAGTAAAAAATAGTTACTAGTAAATAAAAATTAAGCACTTTCTAATCAGTTGTTACTAGTAAAAGGGGAATAATTACTAGTAACTAATAAATAAGTAATAGCACCTTTCAAATAGCAACTAATAAGTTTTAAGGATTAAATGTCAGAATGCTTTGTAGTAAAAGCACCAATACAATGCATTAGCTCCAAAAATCCACTTAAAAGTATCAAAAGTAAAGTAGTCTTTCTGCAGTAAAATGTCCTCTTTGACTGAGATATATATATATATATATATATATATATTAGGGCAACTGTGGAAAGTTTTATTCAGATATATTAATATTTACTGGTAGCTCAATGGGCTCAGTGTTTTTATATGTACTTTTATCGCGATGAAATGTTATTTAATTCAAAATTTCTCTACCAAAGTAAATTAATCCTTGAGTAAGTATTGTTATCATTTAACTATTCTTTTTCATATTCTGATTTGTGTTATTATTTGGTTTCAATACTATGTAATCAGAATATTTTTGGGTTAGCACTATAGCAGCCATAGTCAGTAGTATAGTTAACTCTGTACAGGGTCACGAGATTTCTGGAGCCAATCCCAGCTGTCATTGGGCTAACCCTGGACAGGAAGCTAGTTCCTCACAGGGCTAACTCATAGAGACAAACAATTCACACACGTTCACACCTAAGGGCAATTAAGAGTCACCAATTAACCTATGCATGTCTTTGGACTATGAGAGGAAGCAGGAGAACATGAAAAGAACCCACACAGACACAAGGAGAACACGCAAACTCCAAAAAAAGAAAGGCCTGAGCCTTGATCCATGAACCTTCCTTCCGTGAGGCAACAGTGCTAACCACACATCTGTGTGTCATGTTATTCTCATTTTTAGCACCACATACCAGTTATTTTCTGGTACAGTAAAGAAGGTCACTTCAAGAGAGGTCATTTAACGAGATGGCCTCTTCTGCAGCTGTCGTTTCTATTTCTTGGAGTGCAGTAGGGACATTCAGGCTCCCAGAGCTTTCCACCGCGCTCGCTCGGTGATCTACAGTGAACATTTTCGGCTTTGCTCCCAGTTCCATATAAACTGTCATACATGGTAAATAATAATAATAATAATAATAATAATCCTTATTTGTAGAGCACTTTTCAAAAACAAGTTACAAAGTGCTTTAACAAGTGTAAAGAATAATACAAAAAAAAGATAAGAGCATGAAAATTTTATATAAAATTAGTAAAATACAATAAAATAAAAGGGATAAAATAAAGTCAAATAAGATCGGTAAAAGCTCTCCTATAAAAGTATGTTTTAAGAAGGGACTTAAAAGAGTTCACTGACTCAGCCGACCTGATTTCCTCGGGCAGGCTGTTCCAGAGCCTCGGGGCCCTGACAGCAAACGCTCTGTCCCCTTTAGTTTTCAGTCGAGACTCTGGAACAGACAACAGACCTCTGCCCGAGGATCTCAAGGTACGTGCTGGTGCGTATGGGACTAAAAGGTCAGAAATATAACAAGGCGAGAGGCCATGAAGAGCTTTAAAAGTGATCAATAGAATTTTAAAGTCAATTCTAAAACATACTGGGAGCCAGTGTAATGAAGCTAAAATAGGAGTAATGTGGTCATATTTCTTTGTTCTGGTTAAAAGCCTGGCAGCTGAGT
>NC_060157.1:10851808-10927499 GCF_021292245.1 Micropterus dolomieu
AGGCCGATGTCCGGAGGAGAGGCAGCCCCATCCGAGCCTCTCTTAAAGCCACGGACCACCACTTCAGCCCAGGTTGACTGATGCTTCGGAGTCGAGCAGGATGAAAGCCTCGGAAGGCTAGAGGGGTCCCAAAACACGGTGTCCTGGATGGTAGCGGTTGTGCTAAGAGAAACAATCTGTTTGGCTTGTACTGAAGCCACATCCATAAAGCCAGTCAGCAGGGAATCTTTCTCTTTGAGTTCCTCTGAAAGTCGTCGGATGTCTTCCATAAGGTCAGCAATCTTCTTGTTCGCTTTCTTAAGGAGTGAGCAGTCCTCATGGGGCAGAGTTATCTCGGCTTGCATAGTCACCGGAGCTTTGTTGCGATCAGTAGCGTTGATCGCGTTTTTACGGTCATCTATCTTAAAATCCATGTCGGATGACTAAAATCCTTAACCCACGTAAAACTTAAATAAAGTTAAGTTAAATAAAAGGATATGGTCTGTACTGTATATGTATAGTGCCTTTCAAGTCTTTTCGACCACTCAAACGCTTTACACTACATCACGTTCACCCACTTATCATCAGAGACCTAACTGCTCATCAGAAACAGAAATGAACTCATTCACACACTGATGGCACAGCCACCAGGAGCAATTTGGGATTCCCGACATTCTGGTTAGTGGACGACCGCTCTACCCTAAGCCAAAGCAGCCCACTTGTGCCACTTAAACACTTCTGTAATTAAGGTCTGTCTGAAGGTCTATCTGGTTTACATGTGCGTGTGTTTTGTCCACTTCATAGAAATCTACAGCTACTCTGTGAGCTGGAGAGCTAGCCTACAAGAAAACACATGTAGCTGTTGCTAAAGCTGTAATACAGTCATTCTCTGGACACCTATGGATACTTCGCTGTTGATTATTAACTTCTGAAGTAATTTTTAGAAACTATTTGTCTTCTTTTTGAGGATTTTTGCATTATTCTAACTTGTGACATAAAAGGTAATGTTACATGATAAAATCGGAACATGTTGAATATAGTAAAACTTTGTCAGAGCTATTAGAATACATCCAAATTCCACTCTTGTCACATTATTAACACATTTTTTTTCTGATGTAACAATGTGTAAGCAGTATTTTAATGTTGTATCTGGTCAATGTGTAATGTATAATGTACTTAAACTACTTTAGACACAATCTAGCAGTTTTGTCCAGTGGTTTCCAACTTAGTGGTCTGGCCCATTCTAAGGGCCACAATATAGATTTTGGGTGTCATGAGATCATAAATGGTTTAGGAAAGAAGAAAAGACAAAGTTCTGCAACACAAATCTGTTTTAATTGTTTAGACATTTCTGTAATTGTTATTTTTGCTTGTGAAATAATGGATTATTTTACTGTTTTTTAATTGAAACCATCAGAGAAACCATCTGTATCATATAAGTTTATCATGTGTTTTTAATGTTAAATAATGATTCTGAAAAGTCCTTACTAACTACATATGTCAGATACATGTAATGGTGTAAAAAGTAAAAGCTTTTTCAATGAAATGTAGTGGATAAAGTAACATAAAATAGATATACTCAAGTAAAGTACCTCAATATTCAATATGTAAGTAAGTGCTTTTCTAAGAAGATGACACAAACTGACACATGCAATCCTCTGTGGAGCTTCTTTACCTCATTAGGATTCTGCCCGGCTTCCAGCTGAGCTTTGGCCTGGCCGAGGGCGCCATCTCTCTCCGACAGGCCATCGGAAGCCTGCGCAGGATCAGTGTTGTCCGCCGGGATCTCCGACCCCTGAGAGAGGAGGTCGTCGCTGCGGTCGTCCAACCTGTCGTCCGTGTTCGTGCTGACCACGTCGGGAGTACCGCTGTGAGAGTGGTCGGTGGTGTGGCCCTCCTCGCCGTCCGACACCGACAGGTTCTCTGAGCTGAAAGTGGACACCGACTGGCACTTGGTGATGCTGGTCGGGCGCCTGGAGGGATTCAAAAGAAACAACAAGGAAACCAAATTTTTAAATCACAGAATTGATAATAAGCGTAAGAATGACACAAATAACAAATCTTTCTTCTCTGAATAAATCAGCAACTTGTCAGAGAGAGAAGATATCTTGAGGGAATTTTCCAGTGACGAAGGACAGCAAGTTACTCACCGTCTCCGTGGTAACTCAACCTCACTGTCAACTTCACCCTCCTCCTCTTCTGATGACACTCCACGCCTCTGTAATAAGAAACAGGAAAAATGTTCAAAGTGAAAATGATCAAAGTATAACCAGAGGAACGCTGAGGAGTGTGAACACGTATCCAGCACTGTACCTGTTTGCGTGTGATAGCTGCCCTGTATAGAATGGCTGAAGGAGTGAGGTGCTGACTCCCAATTCCCCCTGATGCCCCCCGGGGCAACCGCACAGCACCAGCTCCCTCCTCCTTATCCTCCCCATCATGCGGCAAACGTGGAGATCCCAGAGACCCCCGCCCTGCTGCCGCCCCCCTCCCACATGGTGAGTCTGGGCTGCTGGAGAACGGGAACGATGCAGCATCCTCGCTTGGCGTGTCGCTGCGTGGAGGAGTTTCTGTAAAATCATCAAGACCAGCTGCCCCCACCTCGGATCCCCCTAACCCTGCAGAGGCACTGAGGCTCCCCCCTCTCTCCAGCCCGCCCACAGAGGCCTCCCCTTTCCCCTGGCCCTCTGCCTCTAGCGTGGTGCAAATGAGGTCAGGGCTGGAGGAGGATAGCTGCCTCTGCTGCTGCTCGTGGCTGAGGCCCCGCAGGGCTGCAGAGGGCTCCAGGAGCTGCTTGGAGGTGTTAGTGGTAGAACTGTTTGCCTGGGCAGTTGTGTCTCTATTAGGGGAGGACTGATTTGCCTTAAGTCCAGCCAGGTCCCCACTGCTGCCCTTACCGGACTTGCGATGGCGGGTCTTTACCCTCCGAGACCGGCTGGGAGAAGTGGAGCTTCTGTTGGGGCAGGCTGGGATAGTGACCTGCATCACGGAGGAATCCATTTTGGGAATGATTACCTCAGACTTGAGGATGTCTGGCCTGAAAGTGTAGGAGGGATTAGTCAACAACTACAATCCACAAGCCTAATGAATATTCATTTATCCACTTCAGTATCAATATTTTATCAAATAACGCACGAAATGAGATCTCACACCTCTTTGCCGAAGGCAGTTTCTGGGGGACATTTCTCTTCTTGATGAGTTTGTCCATGGAGTTGGAGGAGCTGCTCTGCCTGGAGCTGTGGTGCTTAAACAAACCTGGATACTTCTTATCCAAAGACTGCTCTCTCCTGGGAAGAAAATACCAAATGACCTCAAAGTGTAAATGCATTGTAGTTTATTAATTATGTAAATAATGTTAGCATTTAACAAAAATATACCCATAGATTTATTTTTACCTCTGCAACTCTTTCTCTTTGAGCTCCAGTTGCAGCATGACGGCGCTGAGCTCCATGTAAAGGTTGTTAGCTCTCTCCAGTTTCCTCTCATAGTGCTCGCGAATGTCCAAAGCATGCCTGAGAAGAAAAGAGGCTGCTGATGTCATTGTGCATCCGCATGACAGATTCCAAATCCTCCACAATAGACATGCACTCAAGGCACTTATTTCATCCACAGTGCGGACAAAGGATTAACATGGAGAAATGGGACAGAGTGAAAGTGGCCTCATACATGTAAGCTAACATAGTAAAAAGTACCATCATCTACTGGTTGGACACCCTTAGTTACCATGAAACTGTGTATGTGAGATCCAAAAGTAAAAATCAGACCTGAGCTCCTCTCTGCGTCGGTTAATCAGCTCCTCATCGAGCCGGTGGAGACAAGTACCCTCAGATTTAATCTTCTCAAAGTGCTGTTTCACCTCTTCTCGCCATTCAGCCTGATGAGAGCACATTTCTGTTAACCAGCTCCTTTCTAGCCAGAGCTGACTACTTTTGTATGGCCATTACTGTCTGATGTCTGATTACTGTGCAAGCATGTGGGGATGCATGTGCATTTGTGTACATCCTGTCTGCATATTTAAATGTATGATTTGTATGTCTTTCCATCTACTGATCTTCAATATTCAGATTCGGAGACGAAACCATACCTGAGACTTGAAGTATGTCTCTTGTGGAGTGGACAGTACATCAGCTGACGCTATATCCAGATGAAGTAGGATCTGACGGAAAGAGGGCCTGTTCCTGGGCTTGCAGTTCCTGCAAATTAAAGACGGGAAAGACGGCTGTGGACATTACATTTGCAGTGCACTGTAAAACCAATAAAGTCCTTATACCACAGACGAACGCCTCCCCATGCATCTACTCTCCACCCCTGCTTCTACTACTCTAATCTGCTCATTTTCTGCTTCTCTTTTGCCTTCTTTTTCCTCACTCTAACTGTCCATTTCCAGGCATTACTCACCAGCACTGCCTGAGGAGGATCTTGAAGCCATCAGGGCAGCTCTCGGGTACGGGTAGCTGAAGGCTGTTGTTTCCCACACCCCAGATGATGGCAGACGAGTCCACATCTTTATAAGGGATCTCTCCAGTTAACATCTCCCACAG
This sequence comes from Micropterus dolomieu, assembly GCF_021292245.1. Taxonomy (NCBI): domain Eukaryota; kingdom Metazoa; phylum Chordata; class Actinopteri; order Centrarchiformes; family Centrarchidae; genus Micropterus; species Micropterus dolomieu. The sequence continues at coordinate 10,856,329 of NC_060157.1, forward strand.
CACCACTCCGAAGGACCTTAAAGTTAAGCCAAGTTTTATTAAATCAGGAAGGACACTGAGGTCAAGATCTCTCCAATAAAAGGGTACATCATACATCATACATCACGACAAGACAAGAAGACTGTTAAATCCCTCAGAGGAGTCTTTGAAACACTGAAACAACAAACTCATGATATTGATACAACGTCTGCTCTTCTACTGTAGTGCAGTACATTAAACATAATTGCTAAATGGTTACACTGAGTCAAGTTGTAATTTTGAAAACGTGTCAGTGCTCATCAGTCTTACCAGATGTCGACCTTTTCAGACACTGGCTCATTCCGAATGACTTCAGGAGCCATCCAAGCTACAGTGCCGGCAAATGACATCTTGGTGCTCTTGTCACTGAGCTCCTTTGAGGTGCCAAAGTCAGAGATCTTTACCAGGTCATCATGTGTAATCAGCATGCTGCAAAGGTGAGATTACTAGAATTATACATGGAAATAATAAGTAATCGGCCTTGACATGTCAGGTCTTGTGTTGGCTGATTTGCTCTTGCTGTGGTTGAGTCTGTTCACTTACTTAGGGGACTTGAGGTCTCGATGGATGATTTTGTGGAGGTGTAGGTAGTTCATGCCACCTGCAATGCCCATTGACCAGTCAACCAGTAGGGATGGGGTGATTTTACGGCCCGCCCTCAGCACCTCATACAGTTGGCCTTGAGCACAGTATTCCATCAAGATACAGTAACAAGGAGCCTGGGTGCACACACCCCTGAAAGGAAACACAGCAGTCTGATAACATAGCAGAGTTGGGGGGATCAAAGCGTGATTTATGCAATTAAATGATATGTGACCATGTATGATATCATAAGTTCCCTCACTTGAAAGTGATGATGTTGGGGTGCTTGAGTTTGCGGAGGTGTTTGATCTCTGTTTCTTTGATGTCCCGCACTTTCTTTACAGCCACGTCTTCTCCATGGAACTTGCCGAGGAAGACAGCCCCCTGCGCCCCACTGCCCACCCACTGCAGGTCGGAGATTTCCTCAAAAGGAACCTCCCAGGACTCTAAACGCAGACCAACAAGCCAACAAAAACAAACTCGAGTAAATGCGAAGTCATGAAGAGTTACACAGAGTAAACACAGTCATTACAACAGAATTTTTTCTATAGCACACTGAGTAGTTACTTCTAATTAATTAAATATATCCATCACAGATTACGAAGCCTCCAAATGTCAATATGTACTCTTGCCAGTTTGGACAGGGAGGAGTCAGGGGGATTTGCTGAGCAAATGCTAGGCCCATGCTACACATTAGAATAGGTTGGCAGGACATAATTACATCATACAAAGTGCCATGTTCAAACAAATGGTATATTGACAACTTATCCAGCAAAACATTACATTTCTATCCAGAGATAAGAGCAAAAATTGAGAGATGAACAACAACCCCTCAGAGTCTATTCTGTCTGTCATTTGTCATGCTGATTCTACTTAAATGACTGGGAGAGCATGGTCACTAAAGAGACACGAGCTGGGCAGAATAGAAGAGACAGGGAGATCAATTCTTCATGAGGTCCACTGAAGTGTTGAGATTTCTGGAGTGCTGCTACAGCAGCGACAGATGCACATGATGCTTCCCCTTGTCCAGCTGTGAAAACTCACTGTAGCAGATGACTGTGAGTGAGATGGGCTGTCGGACCCGTAAACACAGTCACGGTGCCGGCAGGTCATGGTGGCAGTCAGAGAGCAAAATAAGGGAGTTCTAGTGTTGGAAAAAACAAAGTACATTTACTCAAGTACTGTACTTAAGTACAATTTGAGGTACTTGTACTTTCCCTTTTCCCAATTTCCCTTTTTTTCTAAATTTACACTTCTACTCCACTGCATTTCTGGTAGAAAATATTGTAGGTTTTAATCCATCATATTTATCTAATATTTTACATAAAAAACATATAATAGGCTTATAAATGATGATACATTGTTAAAGATTAAACCAGTGATTCCTAACCTCTTTGGCTTGAAACCTCTAACAAAAAAGCAGTGTCTTGTCAAGGGCCCCTTGTTATGTTGCAGATGTGAGTTTTCAGCATTTCCCCTCTAAACTTCTCAGATGGTTTCACTTAAATAACTGCTTGAGGAGCAAAGACATCAAATCATCCATTATTTAACAAAACAAAAATGCCAAGACTAAAGAAAAGCCCAAAAACTGTTAAAGAATTTTTGTATAGAAAGTTTTTCCTGATCCTTGTCCCTCAGATTTATCTTGTGACCCCTTGGTTGATAACCACTGGACAGAACTACCTGATTGTAAATAAAGTAGCTGAAGTTTTTCCACCTCTACCAGCTACTTCCACATGTATGCATCACCAACAATCCACTATACGATATATGTATACTATACTATATGATAATATGTCTGTTGCAGGTGCAATTTTACTGCTACTTTTTTTCCTTAAGTACATTTTGCTAATTATACTATTGTTGATTGTTGTATTCAATCTGAATACTTCTTCCACCACTGTGGAGTTCAAGCTTCATCCATGAGCTCAGATACTGAATGAATTATGTGTCACAAACTAGTCTGACTTTTCTTTGTTCTGTGGCAATCAAATATACTGTCACACACACAGCAGAGGGTCAGGTAGTATAGAAGTGGAGCATTTACTGTCACATACCTTCATGGCTATGTTTGTGTTCAGTGGAGTAGGCCTTCCCAATCATGGTCCAGACTGGTTTTAGGCAGCCAAACAATCCCTCCAAAAAACCTCCATTTCCTGATTGTAGCCGAATGTTCTCCGACTGGTTCCGAACAGCGCCAGCCTCTGGACTGTGCCCCGCCTCCGCCCCGCCGCCACACTGGCAGGCCTCATGTTCATGTAGTTTTAGCACGCTGTTGTCAAACTGGGCTGAGGGTCCATCACTGGGGGTGGGGCTGCTGCCGCCTGGCGCCCCCTGTCCACCCGTGTCGATGGATAGCACGTTACGGAGGACACACTGTGTGGGGGTCAGGTCCGTTTCGGGGGTGCAGGCAGGGGTGTCTCCATCGAGTCTTCGATAGGGGGGCTCTGAGATGGGGGTACTGAAGCCTGACAGGGAGGGGGAAGGGGCACGGGGCTCATGGATACAGGTCCCACTCATCAGGGGTTTCCCCAACACAGCAGGTTAGGGTGGATGGAAGATGGTAAGGTGAGAAGTAACCCTGAAAGAGAAGATTTATGACAAAAAATGCATTAGAATCATTAATAAGTGTATTGGCATAAGTCATCGTTTTGTTAATAATGTGCTTAGTGCTTTTCAAGATAAAAAGAAGTGTAGATTTATTTCAGCACTGGACAGCTCCATTTGCAGCATGGAGCTGTCCAGTGCTGAAGTAACTGCTACCTTTAGAATTGACTAGAGATTGCTACTAACTTTTCTTTTATTCAAGCAATGCAAAACACCAAAACAGCGGAGTCGTGTTGAGTTGGGCATCCAGCCACAATTTAACCACTCAGTCACTCCATTTCCTAACCTGAATTCTGTCTGAATCATGCCGTGAAGCCTCATCTCTGTGTCTGTGAATGGGAGAACCAGCCTGCCCAGTCGAGCCATTACCCAGAGTGGAGACGGGCTTTATGAATGAATCGACCCGAGGAGGTTGTACAGCCCACGACCCTGGATGTCACCTGTTCTTTAATTGTCCGTCTGAGGCGCAATAGTGTACAACAAGATCAGAGCAGAGCTACTCAGCGGCTCCCATGTGTCGTCCGTCATGCATCAAGAGAAGAGCATTATGTGTGCATCTGAGGAATACGACGAATTGCATAACCACATTGTGAATGTGTACCTACGTACGTGCGTGGGGCGTGCGTGCGTGCGTGCCTGCATGTGTGTGTGAGAGAGAGGAGAGAGAGAGAGCACATGTATCCAATTCACATATCCTACATCAACTCCTTTTCTTGTACTGCACCACTGCTTGAGAAGAGCAACGCCGACTGAGCGCAATGAGAGCATGGAGAGAAAAAAAAGGGGCAATAAACAACCACCGGGCCTGTGCGAAGGAGCCGTGCACACACGCACACAAACGCAGGAAGATCAATCTTTAAATAACCGAGGATGTGATGATGACACTCAGCAGCATCATAGCCGACGTGCATGAATTGCAAGCCCACTATGGTCCATGCCAACTGAAACTGCCGCAGCGTCTGTACATTTACTCAACGTTGGCATCAACACAAATATTTCGTACTGTGGGCTTTCTCGCTGCACAAATATGATTTTCTAGCATTCATCGACGATGATTCGTTTCTTGGCAGCATCAGTTCATTGGTGCAGTGTGAGCAGCGTGAAGGCTACCGCACCAAGCAACGGCATCATACCTAAACATCCTCTGATACCTGATTTCTTATCAGCATTTAACCGGATAGTATGACATTCCCCTACCTTTCTGCCTGGTTGATGTCGCGTTGTCAAGTGAAGGGGTGGGCTCGGCTTTCTATTTGTCGGCGATAACGAGCGAATCGTTGTTTTTCTTCGGCCCGGGATCTCTGTTGTATTTCCAGTCCCTGTATCCACGAGTTTCACGTTACTGGGATGGATCCCAGCGGGCAAATTGTGTTATCAATAACTGGGGACCCATGCAACGTGAGGCGCGCTGGGTTTTTTGGGGGAGGGAGCTGTCTCCTTCCCAGTGCTGAATTGACGTCACAGAAATGTGAGTTGAGCCGCAAGGGGGCGCTACCACCACTCTCTGCAAACACACACACACAGACACACACGGAATCAGTTTCCCAAAATGTGCCGTTGTGGGAGCATTTCATTCACTGATTTCTATGTTTGAGCCGTGCTCCAACCAGACTGTCCAGACCTGTGTCAGCCAGCATCGGCCCTGCTGCTGCTGCTGCTGCTGCTGCTGCTCCTGCTGCTTATGTGTCCTTGAGCAAGACACGCTGAATACCTGCTGGCTCCAGGGATGCTGGTGTTCTTTGCCCTGCCTGGTGATGAGGGAAAGACAGCATCTTTGTCCTCATGGAAATCATGGAAATTAATCCAAATTCACCATACTCACCTGCACTTGACATCATATCTACATATATATAGATTACTGGCCTATCTATATGTATGCCCACACAGAATGGCCCCTTACCGCTAACCTGTGTATATTCTGGATTTGCACCTAATTAATATTTTGTATCCACACTTTATATATTTGCAATCTGATGTGCAACAATTTCCTTCAGGACAAAAAGTTCTAACTTTTTTTCTTATCGTATCATAATCACTAATCAGTTGCTAGTTTAGCCTTATAATTTGGTCAATAACATGATAATGAACGATATGTAATGAAAATGTAAATCCATATGAAAACAGCTCGGTAAGAAGAAGTGTAAAAATGAAGAGTTTGTACCTGTTTGCATCAGTGTGGCTGCAATGTCGCTCTATGTCCTGAAGGGGGCAGCACATCAGCCCTGGCTTCGTACGGAACTCCGCACTGTTTGTCCCTCTGGCGTGCCGTAGCCAACGCGGCGGGACTAACTTAAAGTAAAGAACAGCTAGTGTCACAACAACACAGCATGTACTGTAATTTTGTTGTTTGGAAACACAGCGGGCGATAATTGATCACGCTAAACAGGATACACTACAAGGTAATTTTCACGGCGTATAAAACGTAACGTTAGAGCAACTGTTACTGTTACCAAACCCAGGCCGACATCAAAGCAGTTAGCTGGAGCCAGCTATGCTAGCTAACCCGTGTTTAACGTTACTGTCAGCTGTTGAGGTGTCATCCAATACTAACTCGCTGTGTTTTCCTGACTGACCCATCGTGTGTTTCCAGGGTCTAGTGACCGGGTGTTACCGTGTTGAAGATGTGTTCTCTGGCTCTGTTTCCCCCTCCGCTGCCCTCCGGACAGACCACTCTGTGTGAGTCCAACAACCAGCTGGTATCAGGAACCACTTCTGAAGACCGACTACAACAGGTCTGATACAATCTGCCGTCGTTACAACGATTAGATATAATTTATAATCTCACGACGACTTAAGAATGATCATGTTTTCAGTGTGCTTAAGTTAGTTGAAGTAACCTGATTTCTGAGGGGGGTTAAGTTATGGCAGGGGTCCAAAATCACTGCACGACCTGGACAACTAAGAAAAAAATGTTGTTGAGTTGTAGTTAAATAAATCTGCTTTCAGGAGTCCAGCCCTCTGAGTTTGTATTTTCCCCGAGAGTCCCTGAAGCTCCACAGTCGCACAGAAAGCAGCAGCAGGGCGGCCTTCCTTGACCACTCTGAAACACTGTGGACGAGGAGTGCAGCGGCATGGTAGGTAACACACACACATCACATTCGTTGTGGGAAGTACACATAGCAAAAAAGGAATGTCGTCAAATACGTGGTGAAGATTATAATGTTCAGTTTTTGGTGAAACTGTTTTAGAGAGGTGTTTATTCAACTTTATTTCGGGGGCAGTAGTTTGTGGTACTGTTGAACTGTTCTGCATTATACAGAGGTGTATCTTTTATTTAGCCTACCATTACTGATATAAATGTTTTTGGCCGAATAATGGTGTGTGGTACCTTGAGCATTATAACCTTCGTGAAGACTGCATTAGTGTTAGCTAGGTGTACTTAACAAACCAACGACTGAGTGTAATATCACTTTTAGAGCCTGACCTATATGAGATTTTTTAGACTGATACAGATTTCTAATATATCCAATATTCCGATATATCAGCCGACATTTTTTTCTTATTTTCAGAAACACATTACATAAACAGAGATGATCCCTAACATTTATTATTATGGCTGAAATGATTCATCGATTAATTCAATAACTAAAAAGAATTGAAGCAAGTTATTTGCATAGATGCTTGGTTTAATCCACATATCTATATAGCACACTGTTTTTATTACTGTCGCACTTTGCACTTACGCTCTGTGAACACAACGTGATTATGATGGCATCAGATCAGAAAGCACCCGGTCTAGCGTCAAGTCTGCCGAGCTGACCGCAGACAAGGTAACAGTAACTGCAACTTTAGCATTTAACTGAAATCATGATTGATTGTTGAGTTGAAGGCTAGCCAAAGTAAGCCGCAATACTCAGCTGTAAATGTATACACATGCATTTGTTGTTCTCAGCCTGGTTGGGCTGTGAGTTTGGGTTGTAACATCATGCCGTCAAGCAAAATAATCGATTAAATAATCTGTAGAAGCTGACTTGCCTCGACTCGCCTTTGTTTGGTTTTCCATCGTGGAAAAGTTGTCCTTTTTTTCGTATCACCTCTGTCGAGGTTCCGAGCGAGCTGAGGCGATACTAAAACGTGACGTGAAAACACAGCAGACTACAGACTGAGAGAATCCTCTATTCACTGCATCATCATTGCGAGCCTGACAGAGGCCAGCAGCAGAAAGTTTTCTGTTTTACAATTTTCATACTCTATTTCATCACTAAGTCCACCTATGAGAAGTTTTGAGGTGAGAAATCAACTGTGTAGATTTCAAATATGGACAGTTTTACAAAAAGTGATGGCAGAACAAAAATGTGCTTGAAAGTTTTCGGAGGTGAGGAGCTCCGCAAGTGGCGGTGGGGGAAGCCTGCGGCAGGCCGGCCAGCCGCCGGCTCACAGAGCCCTCTAGTCCCACTGTCACACAGACCACTGCAGGACCAACGGCAGAGGAAAACACAGCTGTAAGGTTTTCATACCGCTTATCTGTCTTTACATTCTGAGTAATGTTCAAATGTTTTAACAAGTCAAGAGACAGCTGTTTGTGGGCCGCTGGTGTGTGTGTGTCGCATTAAAAATTACATTGCGGCAGTTGTGTGTGGTGTCGCTATGACTACCAGCTACGTTAAGGGGTACTCTCTCTGAGTACTATCTGCAATGGAAAACGGAGCATGGCCAAACCGAGTCGAGGCCAGTTTAGCTGCTACTGGTAATGGAAAAGCGGCTTAAAATCATCGTTAGCTGCAGCCCTACTTGTTATGTGTAGTAATGAGACCTCATGAGATAACATGACATAATGCAGTTTAAAATAATTACCTCATATCAGCCAATCGTATCGGCATGTCAGTATATCATTTGGGCTCTAGTGACTTTGACATGTTGTTGATAACAATGTTATTATAGCCTGGTCAACACAGGATATTTGTTGTTAGTTGCTTTGGACAAAAGCATCAGTCAAATTAATGTCAAGTGTTTTCAGTTTCATATAATTATAAGAGATGATATGGTGAGTAACCGGTGATGTTTTAAAGTTTAGCAAACACAGCAGTATGTACACATGCGCTGTTAATCAAAAATAAAATTGGCAGAAGGGTTAAATTGTGGTAAATAGAACTGTCGTACACTTAAAATGGAAAAATGCAGCTGCAACTTGTAGTCAAATGTTGTACTTCATACTTTTACAACATACAGCACTTTTTGTACCAGAATATCAATCATTTAGTATCCCGCTTCTGACAAAGATCATTTATGCACTTTGTCTCTGACTTTTGCAGGCGGGATGGTGGCTTCACCGGGCTACTGAATGAAATTACCAACTCGCATACGGAGGGTACGTGAGCTGCCAGAATCTTCTGTTTTTCTTTAACACTTGACCAGTGGTGAATTTCCTGAACAACCACGGAAGGTAGCATTGAACTATGTTGGTACGATGGATCGTTAAACTAACACCTTTGTTGGTACCACTGTGGTTTGGACTTAGTTTGAACCAACGTAGTTCGAACTAACATGTTTCCAGGTGTATTTGTCTGACTTTCACAGCAGGAAACTCACAAAATGTTGTCATATTCTGCCTAAATATGTCAGTTGTGACTGATATTAAGTGAAATTATTGTGCCAACTTATTATTTAGGCTTTTCATATTATAGTCGTACCGGCAATTACAAGAAAATCAACAATAGTGTTAATGATATCAACAATATAAATAATATATAACCTAATCGTTTTATTTAGCCTAAATATAGGCTATAACGTAGAAGAAAAAATTTAAGAACTATTAGCGATTACAAAGACATTTAGTGAAATAGGTTTAATCCGCAAGTATCTTCAGTTTAACAATTTAACACTATTATGATTCCTTGGCTGCCAACGGTACCAGTGTTTTAAGAATGGCTCAGTGCAGTAAGTGGCTGAGCATGTTGAGACATACACGGGTTCGAAACCCGTGAGTTCTCTGTCTTTGTTATAATGGCAACGAAAGCTCTCAGGGATTTAGTCATTACAGTACTTTAATGAATTTTACACTGTCCCTTTTTATATTTATGTTTGTAATGAAGACTAGAGAACACCCATGATCCTCAGAGGCCTAGAAATGTATACATGAAGGTAATAATAAAAATTATGTCTTTACATTCTCCATTTTGTCCTTTAATCTTTGTACTGGTGACTAATATTAAATCAAGTTATTGTGAATAGATGGGTAATCTGTGAGAAAAACACCTGCTGTTTGTAGTTGGTCTACACTAAGATACTTAGTACTGAATCAATGCAACCCTACCCATGACCCGACAAATACTTTAAAAGTACTTTTATAACTATAACTAACATTCCCTGCTTAAAACACATAAAATCCAATCGAACTATGCAACTGAACGACAGTTGGTGCGAACGTTCGTCGGAACTATGGTTTCGGGGAACACCTGTGTCGCTTAACGATGGTTCGTACCATGTAAGTTACCAACTTAGTTACCTCCGTATTTCGAACTAGGGTTTCGGGAAACCGTTGCGTCGCAGCTGCACAGTTCCAACCAAGGAAGTTGCTACCGTAGTTAGCAACAATGCTTTTGGGAAACGCACCCCAGATCCTTTTATATCCTTTAATGTGTGTATATACATTAACTCTCCTGTGCTTTTGTAGTGCCCAAATGGCTGTCAGTGAGTTCTGGTTGTACCCTGGCGTTGCTCCAAAAGGTCTCTTCCTTTCACGGCTCCCTGTTTCCTCATCTCACAGTAAGTTTTGCTTGCAGGTTAAGTTATGTTGTTGACAGGAGTACACTTAATTACCAGATGTTTGTTGTGATACGTTAAAATGTGTATTACCTGTTTTTCGTTTGTTCCATAGTTGAGCAGCGAGGACATGATTGCTGAGTTTTCACAGGTGCTGAACTGGTAAGTGCTAACTTTGTAATCTGTAGTTTGTGTTTGCTCTCAAAGGGCAAATTACTGAAGATATTATGATGTTATTATGAAGAAACTGGTGGTGAAAAGACATGTTGGTGAAGGGCTGACAGTTTTTAATATTATTTAATTATAGATCTGCAACATTAGTTGATTAATCTTTTTGTCAATGAACAGAAAATAACAGCAGTTTTGACTGTCAATTAATTGTTTGAGTCATTTCTGAAGGAAAAATGCCAAACATCTGACAGTTCCAGAGGCTCTGCTGCTTTTGCTACATAAAGTAATTTGAATATCTCCAGGATATTGTGATGTATATCTTTCCTTGTTTTCTGATGTTTTATAGACTGAATGATTAATCAATTAATCAGGAAAATATTAGTCATATTAATTGATAATGAAAACGATCATTAGTTGAAGCTTTACATAAATTATACAAAATTGTTGAATCTTTGTATACATTTCCAGTGTTTTTAAACAATGGCTTTAAACAGTATTTTAAACAAAAACTAAATGACAAAATCAAAATTCTGTATTTAAATTGTGCATTTAAATAGTCAGTAAATTCCTCTGCTTTAATCCCTCTTTCTTTGCCAGGTCTGACTGTGTGGTGCGAGCTTTTGCCTGGCATCCTCATACAGATAAATTTGCTGTAGCCCTACTGGATGACTCTATTAAGATCTACAACCCCAAAAGGTACAGTCTCTGAAGAAGGCACACTCAGGAAATAATGTCTACGCTGTATCTCCCACATTAAAAAGATGATTAGTCATCCGATGGACGTGCTGTTCACACTACACAACTTGCCCTTGTAACGGGAGTCTTGAAGTCATTGTGGCGTTCACACTACGTGACTGATTGGTGACAGGGGGTCACACACTACACGAGCTGACAACGACTCTTATCACCCGACGGCTGGTCTCCAAACCATGTTTTGTCAAGAAAACACGTGAAATGTGAAACGGGAAATGACACGAACTTACACATGAAACAGAGGTTTGTTATTATAAAGATACCAATTAAAAAGACAAACAATGTGGGTGAAATAATGGATTAGCACACGCAGGTAGCAGGGATTGTCTGTGCTACAGAGAGAGCTGGAGGTGAGTAAAAAGTGTTTTGCGGTGAAAAGGTAGCTGCCTGCTCCGCCAGCTAACTGCTCTCCTCCAGATATTTGGCATGCTTGATATCTGGCTGGCGTCAGCGATGTGTCGGGGAGCCGTTTTGATGCATGGTTGAGTAGTTCACACATAACGACTGGCGACTGCAGATTTACCCCTGATCACAGCCTGACGGTCGCCAAGCTCGCTGATCGGCAAATCGGGCTAAAAATCATGTAGAAATGTTTACCTATCTGTTCACTTTTCAGGATAACAGAATGACTGTGCTGGTCTTTATAAGTACTTTGATGCAACAGGGAACCTCTGATCACAATCACAACAACGCTGTATGTCTCCAGGACAGGCTCCATGCTCTTGACTTCATGTCAGCCTCTTAGAGCACCAGTGTTCTTTGACCTCAGTCATTCTGTGACAGGGCTGTTGTCACCGCTAAGTTTCCTTTTGTACTTTTTTTATCTCTCAGTGCCACAACCCCCACATTGAAGCACCGTCTACAGAGGAGTGTTGCAGCAGTGCAGTGGAAGCCGCTGTGTGCGTCTGCCCTTGCTGTCGCATGTCAAAACTGTTTACTTGTCTGGCACGTGGACCCCTGCTCACTGTCAACCAGGTGTGTAAACTCTTAATGTATTTGCAGGTGTTAAAAGTCTTAATAAACGGCCTTAGAAAGTCTTACAAAGTTTTGAATTTTATTTACAAAGGTCTTGAATCATAGACTGTAAAAAAGAAGTAAATGTAGCCATCGTGACACTCATTGATTTGTGGACTACAGTTTTGAAGCCTTGAGTTTGGGATCCGTAATTCTCGTTAACTGTGATGTTAACCGGGATGTTAAATTTGGCTAGCGAAAAACGGGCTTAAACAAAAAGTACTTACTGTAAAAATGAGCAGCTGACTCCTAATAAGGTTTATCAACATCACTGGTTAAATTTGCGCAGTGCAGAGGACACGAATCGCCTCTATCCTGATTGACAGGTCACCATGGTTGTGACTTGTCAGTCACAAGATGGCCATGCCCTAAAGCATACCCTGCTTTATTGTCTTTTGTCCTCTAAATGGGACCATAATTTACTAAATAAACATCATGCAGTATTGATGAAAACTTGAAACTAGTGATTGAGACCATAAACTTATTAGGACAGTTTTTTACTGATGTAATAAATCAGGTGAGAAGTAGGGTCATTTTGCTATTAGGTCCAATGCAGTTGGACTTCTTTTTGCAGCCAGAGGAGTTGCCCCCTGCTGGCTGGCAGAAAGAGTGCAGGTGTACAGCACTTCTGCTTTGGCTTCACTTTTCAGACCTGGAAGTCCTCGCTTGTCTGGAAGAATAATTTAATAAGTATTTAAGTATTTCTAGGCCGTATTGTCTCTACTGGTTTTATAGGATTATGTGGTAGTCTTAAAGAGGTGGTATTATGCTCATTTTCAGGTTCAATATCCTATTCAGGGGTAGTACCTGAACAGGTTTACATGGTTTAATTTTCAAAAAACACCATATTTTTTGTCATACTGCACATTTCCGCAGCTCCTCTTTTCGCCCTGTGTTGAAGGCTTCGTTTTAGCTATGAAGTGATACATCTTGTCTCTAAGTGATCTTTGTTGAGAGTTGCACATGCGCAGTTCCTAGTTAAGGACTACTAGCCAATCAGAAGCAGAGAAAGACAGGTCAGCGAAAGGCCGGTAAACAGCGCAGATTCAGCTGTAGGCTACATTTTGCTGACCGGGTTGGCAATTTGGACTGGAGCAAGAGTTTCAGAGTGGTGAGTTATTAATCTGTAATAAAAGTATCTTTCATCCATAAAGTTTTAACCGAGCTCTGTCTCTACATCACAGTAACAACTTTCTGACCATTGACTGCTTGGAGGGTAGCTAGTGTTTGGAAGGTAGAGGAGAGGTGCGGCAGCTCAGTGTTTTTCCACCAGTGTTCTTGAGGGTGAGTCAGACTAGTCGCTCAGAAAGTATTATGACACGTATTTTCTTTGTGATGTCACAAGAAAGGGAAGTAAAGGCTGGACTACAAACGAGCTGTTTTCAGTCAGAGCAGTTGTCTGTGGGAGATGGGAACTCCCTTTGGGGTGGACTTTGGGCTTTTTCACTTTGCAAACCTATTACATGCACAAAAAAGATAGATAACTCAATAAAGGAGAGGAAAAAAGCCAAAAACCATAATACCACCTCTTTAAATTTAATTTTGTGAACACTGCTGAAAGCCTGAAACTCTTTTCTTGTGCTGTGCTCTTCTTCCTCTCGACCCATCCAGGCCTTCATCTGGTTGTGCTCAAGTTTTGTCTCATCCCGGTCACTCTCCCGTCACTTCCATCGCCTGGTCTCCAAGTGGATCCCTCCTTGTGTCGGCTTCGCCCATGGATACTGCAATGATGGTACGAGGCAACCGCTTCAACTTTAAGTCCAATTGATCTCATAAGACTGACATTCTTACTGTATTGCTGTGGTCTCGGGCTGTTGTACTCTTCGTATCAATGTGTCTTTCAGGTTTGGGATGTTGCTTCAGAAAGCTGTGTGCCGCTTCAGCGTGTTGGAGGAGGCGGGGTCACCTTCCTGTCCTGGTCCCCTGATGGCAGCCATGTCCTGGCTTCTACACCATCGGCCCTTTTCAGGTTAGAAACAGCACTTCAGAGATCGAAAGAATATAGAAATATTTTCTAATCTACCTTTCTTCCTACCTTTTAGAGCTACAATAGGACATTTCAAGGGAAAGATATGCAAAGCTGCCACTGAAGATGTGTGAAATTTCATGATTAGTGTGTATTATAATTGAGGCCCACTCATCTTTCATGAATATTTATGAACATGTTAGGGATTAGTAGCATAGCCTGGAGTTTAGCAGGTGATAATAAGTGGACAGGAAGTGAAGTTTTTACACATGGGTAAGTTTCTGCTCAACAGGGTTTGGGAGACCAGGATGTGGACCTGTGAGCGTTGGCCATGTGTGAAAGGGCGCTGCCAGGTGAAAAGTTGTCACCACGTTTCAAAGTTATTGTTCAATTAAATAAAAAAATCTATATTAATCTGGGTTTGTGTGTTTTGGTTAGTCTGGCTGTTGGAGTCCAGATGGAAGTCGCCTTCTCTTCGCTGTACAGGGAGAGACGGTCATCTATGCTCTGACCTTCACTGATACACCAGGTTCTCAGACTTTATACAAAATAAGCGGTTGCTTTGTAGAATATGCACCCTTGCTGATCATTTATTTGCAGCTTGAATTGTTGGATGAAAAACTGATTAAAGTACTTCAGAGTTTTGATAACTTGTGTAACTTGATGTCTTGAAGAGTTTATCTTTATGACTTTGTTATTCAGGAGGCGTATCTACATGCACATCAAAAGGGCCACAGGCGGCAGCAGTGGTGGCCGACCTATCAGAGACAACCTTTAACACACCTGATGGAGACGTCATGTAAGAGCTGTAAAATAAATTGCTGATTGGGCTGTCCTTTAATGTAACTACATCAAAAACTGATAAGCAGGTCTCCAGTCATGTTTCCCAAAAGGCCCAAAGAAGAAGCAAGAACGTTGGAAGTAAAAAAACTTAAATATGTAATACAGGCAGTGTTCTGTGCTGCTTTATATCCTATCTGCATGTAACATTACAGCCACTTACAGTAAGTGTAGTGCTTGGTGTCACTCACTCCTGTCTTAATTTGTCTGCAAGTGTTGGTGGAGAGATCCAGTCTTTAGCGTGGGACCCAACAGGAGAGAGGCTTGCCGTGATTCTCAAAGGTCTTTCTCACTTTTCTTCTGTTCACCCCGGTGAACCCCGTAACTATTATATCGGTGCTATTTTTAGTATAAGTTTTAATAACTCATCTCCGTCTTATATGTTTCCCTCAGGTGATCCTCAGGCAGCAAACCGGCCTGCAATCATAGCCGTCTTTAAGACGAGAACCAACCCCATTTTTGAGCTTTTGCCATGGTTTGTACTTTTATGTGCGTTAGCCGTTTATAGTTGTGTAGTTTTAGTAGAACTCACTAGTATTGCATTTCCAAGGTAGCTCTACTGCATGTATTGAATATTTATTGTGTTTCTCTGTTTAGTGGTTTTGTTCAAGGGGAGGCCGGTGCAGAGCCAAGACTGATGCAGTTCCACCCAAATTTCCAGCTTGGAGCTCTGCTCACTGTGGTCAGTCTTTACCCTATACATTTCCCGTTGTTTCTTTCACATTATGTAAATACGTTTTCAGTCATACATGTACAGTTATTTAAAAGTCTGAAATTTATTGTTACTTGCCATAGACAGTAATGTCACTAATAAAATGTTTTTGTGTTCAACCGCGGGCTGTCAGGTGACGTTATACACTTATAAATCAAACGTGGGGTTATTAACAGTGGGGGGTTTAATTCCTTCTTGTGGAGTTTCATCCAACTACATCAGACCTCTATCAAATAGTAGCTAGGAAGCTCATCGTCTATCACCCCTTCTTGTTTTTCATCATTCTTTCATACTTTGACCGGTACCATAATAAAACAGAAATAAATAGTAAACCCTGTTGGAGGAATGACCACATCAGCTGCTCGGTCTGTACTCCACCACCTCCAAAGTAATAACTCTCTCTCTGTTCTCAGTGTTGGTCCAGTGGAAGAATTACCCATGTGCCTTTCTACTTCCTGAGTGCTGGTGTCCCCCATTTTGGCCTCAGTGGCAGTCCGTCACTGCCACGCCCTCAAGCAAGGCCTGCGGACTTTGCCGATCAGTCGCTCTTTACAGAGTTCATATCTTGACCGACCCTCACACCCGCAAGTCACTGTAGTTATTATGGAGTGTCAATAAATGTGCATAAAGTTCTTGCTATACTTACGCTTGATTTTTCTGTGGTATGTCTGAAACATTTCCCCTTTAAGTTAAGAATTCTCCACTGATTTAAGCATCAGACTTCTATAACATTGTCCAGCTCTCAATGAAAATCCATACCATATATTGATTTTGTTCTTACAACCCTGTTTGCAAAAAGCTGGCGCTGTGTGAAATGTAAATAGAAACTAAATGTGATGAAGTTGTAAAAAATTTAAACGCCATATTTAATTGAAAATGGCACAAAGACAAGCCCATTTTGAATTTGATGCCAGCAACACGTTTTTAAAAAGTTGGGACAGTGGCAACAAACAAAAGACTGTTGTCAGATGCTAAAAGAAAACACCTGGTGGAACATCTCACAATTAATTAGGTCAACTGGCAACAACAAGAGTATAAAAAGAGCATCCTGGTCTTTCTGAAATAAAGATGGGGAGGGGTATTTCATTGTCTACAGTGTAGACAAAAAGGTTCTTTGCAATAATCTTTTAATGATGTGATGTATTGTAGACTCTACAGTACATCACATCATTAAAGTTTCAGAGAATCAGAAGAATTCTCTGTGTGCAAGGGTCAAGACAGAAAACCAATATAGGAGGGCCATGATCTTTGGACGCTCAGACGGCACTGAATCAAAAACCGACACGATTCTGTAGTGGACATCACTGCATGGGCTGAGGAACACTTCCAAAAACGGCTGTCTGTGAACACAGTTCAACATTGCACACACAGAAGCAAGTTGAAACACTGCCATGCAAAAAGGAAGGAAAATGGAGGAGCTACTCACAGCTGGAAACAAGATAAATTGTAGGTGATGAAACCGCTCCAAACATTGTGAAAAACACTAAGTTTTCAAATACATTTTCATGCCTCTTAGTGATGGGCAGTGGCTTTCCATAGTGTGATTAGCAACTGACATCCCACATACTGTGTCATCAGTTAATGGTAAAGTGCTTTCTTTGGCTCAGGTGGTAGAGTGGGTTGTCTACTGATCAAAGGGTTGGCGGTTGGATAGCCACCTCTTCCTTGGGCAAGTTCTTGAATTCCAGCCACTGCAATCCCCAGCCACTGTCAAAACAGTGCCTACATTGCCCACAATGCAACTCAACTCACTAGTTAGGCTGGTGTGAGCTAGTAGTGGCCAGCTGGAGCAGAAATGAGGAGCAGGCCACAGCCATCTGGTAAGATCACTTCTTTTGTTTTAAAACCCTTCAACCCCAACCAACACTGACTTGAGTGATGTCACATGAGGCCATTTATCTTCTTACAACACCCATAAAATGTTTTAACATGCAGAACTTCAATAGACTTTGATGTGTAAAATCAATGGAGTTCCCCAACTTTTTCCCGATCTCTTTGATTTATTGTTATCACTAACAGAATAACTAGCATCTTTTTGGTCAGGCATGTTTTTATCTGCCTTTTGTAATTAAAAGTTCTGCTTAAATTTAATTGTACGTTTGGATCACTAATGGCACATTTTATTTTAAATAAGAATATGTCACTGTGAAGGCTTAAGTCAAGCTTTTATTACTCAGGACAGACCGGAGAGGAAACTGGCCACAGTACAAACAAGTGGTGATGCAGCTGTTCAGACGCACCATTACTCTACAAAATACTTGATTCCAGTCAACAAAATGTTCTTTATTTATACAGTCTATGGTTCAGACAAACAGGAGCCAACTGCTCCCAGCCCCACCCTGAAACCGCAGAATGAATACAGTACTTTTGTTCCTTTTGTTATGAGATTCTCTCATATCAAAATACACACTTGCATCACTGTCTTAAGCTTTCACACACTCACACACACAGACTATGTACTCACTGCCAAGAGTAACTGACCTCATGAAATGAAAGTATCACAGAAACAACATGGTTCTGTTGAAAGAAGAAATACACCCCCACGCCATTTCTGTTTTTATTCAAAACTCAATTAAAAATCAACATCATTCTTAATTCGGTTTTCCTTTTATTTTCCAATTTACATCAATTAGAAGTGTAACAAAATAAAAACAAAAAAAAAAGATCATAATAAAATTAATTCAAAAAATGTACACGCCCTCACACACACACAGATACAACCCACCCAGGTTGTTTTTGAGTAACCGTCCTTGGAGTCCCGCTTTCAGCTTTGGGGTCTGGACTCCAGAGGAGGCCTCCAAGTAGCCCCTGTCTCCCCTATCTTAACCCGACTGCACCCCTCCTCCAGGGTGGAGTGTGAGTGTGTGGTGTGAGGCTAGTGGGATTTAGGGTTGGGGAGGGGGGATTACAGAACTCATAGCACCTTCTGAAGAGAGAGCAACCCAAAGCAAAGATGGCTATTCAGCCCCAGATCCACCTGAAAGCTAATTTTTGGTCAGCTCAGATTTAAACTCAACATGTTCACTTTGTTTTTCAGCGTGAGGTAGCTTTAAACAATCTGGATGACTACAATGAAAAAAAGCAAAACAAATTTCCCTCAAATTCTTTCAAAAACTAATTTTTGGGGGGTGAGAACTGGGACTTCTTCTGATGGGCAAGGGGATATGGGACATTGAAACATACATCCCAAATGTAACCTCACTTTCCAAAAAGTGTTGGTGTGCATATAGACACATGTACACACATTATGTGGAAATATATAGAAAACCATCTGGTTGTTTATAAACACAGACTTTTACAACAATAGAACCAAGGATTTATAATACACAGTAAAGGTTTTGCTCCTGCTGATGATGGACAGGCCTGGAGCACCTGGATTTGATTTTACTTACTGAGAATATGTATTTTTGTCTACACTGATTCAAAATGCTGTATTTGTGTGTCAGGAGGGAAACGGGGAGGGAGGTGGAGTAGGACTGGGACAGAGGTTGTGCGGCTGTTCTGTAGTGGAAAGGGGGCTTGTCTTACTTACAAAGTGAACCCATCCAGTCCTACCTCAACTCTGCCCATTCAGGTTAGACAATAAATAAGTGACATCAAGTCATGTTTCTGTTCTCCATAACTTGTTCGCTTGGTCCCTCTTCCTCCTGGCTCATTCCCGTCAACAGTGGGCCATGGGAAACATGACTGGATCTCAGGAAGCAGGTTGACAGAGAATGCTGGTGTGATGTACAGATATTGCCGGTGCCCTTCAGTGCTAACATCCAGGGAGTACAACTTGGAGAGCACTTCGTTGTGAGAGAAAAAGTATCAATTTTCTTTTTTTTTTTTTATAATTTCCAGTCTTCTCTATTGTGGAAGTGTGTGTAATGTTTCATTGTTGAGTTTATTTATTTCCTGTGTTTTTTGGGGGGCCATTGTGATATTCCACTTTACAAGAAGCAGACTGCGCCTACATCCACGCCAAACTCCTGATCCGCTCCTCCAATGTCCATAGGGGCAATGTCCACGATTGGCAGACGGGAGGTTTTCTGTGTTTTGTACTCAAAGACAGTCTTGCCCCACCGGCCTGTATGTCTCTGTTGGTTGAGAATAAAGAAACATATTAACAGCAGTCCTGTGATACAATCACATATATAAAATTATTTATTTCTGGCTCTGTCTTTCAGCTCACCTTGCAGCCATCCTCCACCACGCTGTATGTGAAGCGACTGTTGCCCTCTGCGCGGATCTCCACATCGTTGGAGCCCTGCAGCAGCAGAGCCTTCTTCAGGTTGCCTGTGGCCAGGTCCATGTAGGCAACGCTGTTCTTGCAGTGGTACGTGAGGTTCTGGGATGCTTCAGTGGACAGAAGCCTCAAGAAAGTCAGCTGGACACTGGCAGCAGGGCCATCCTGAGCGTAGCTGAACTGCAACGACCAGAAGATGGGACGGGGGGTTCATTAGCAGCTTTCACGTTAAGTCTCTTCAAGATCAGTTTATAGAAAAAGAAATGATCTCAAGCAGTGTATTGTGAAAGTGCACTCACGTGGAATCCTCCATTCATGGTCTCTCCGAACCAGATGTGTTTGTGGGCCTTGCTCTGGCTGGTCCACCAGTTCTTCTGTGGTACCTTGGCGATGCTTGGGTAGACGCAGGTCTCTCCAGTCTCCATGTTACAGAAGACCTTCATGGCATCGGCTGTGCTGCCAATGTTGGGATCAACCCAGTAGTCACCTGGAGAGATGAGAAAAGTGGGTGAATAATGAGTGAATCTTGATTAACTAAATGCAGCTTTGGTAACTTCTGTTTTTATTCTAGAAGTAGATGGCGAGCCTGTTGAATGGCTCAAACCCAAAGACCAAATCATGTATGTATTTTGAAGAAATGCTACTTAACAACAGTCTCTTCCGGGTCAACTGGCCATTGATCCTTGTGCTTGAGATGTGTAAAATCTGCAAATTTGTTTGTTTCTGTTATAATTTTCAGCTCTAACTGCAACGTTTAAAGATGTATTGTTAAACACGGTGGTCCGGTGACGTATCTGCTGTGCTTATTTTATGTACTGCGTTGCTTTGCTAGAGTCTTCTATAAACCAAATCGACCCAATTGTGACATCTCACCGCTGGTCAGGCTAGTTTTGGGTAGGCTCAAGCTTTTATTTTGTGTGGTCCAACATGTAAATTAGGACCTCCAGAAAAACTGCCTTCACGAACTTTTACACAACCAATCAATAAAATGAGAGGAAAGGATATAAATATAGCACATTAAAGTACAGTGTCTGTCTGTCTCCCTCTCACAGTCCAGTATCAGTGAACAAGATAAATCAGAATATCCAGTTCACCATTAGTAAAGCTGCAGCATTTTGTGTACTGCCATATAAAACATGACTTACAGGGTCTACAGTATTTTGATTTGATTTATCCTTCTCCTTATAGTATTAAGTATTTGTTGTTACCTTGAGTAATATTTTCATAATTGGACAAGTTTGATTTATATGAGCCTATAATATAGATTGTTTTCCTCCTATCATTTGTTGTATGTCAATAATCACTTTTCACATGTAATTATTTATTTTAGTAACACACATTTTGTGTCTCCTTGGTGTTTTGACCCTCCCAACATGGATGGGCAACCCTTGTTCTAAATGTCTAAAATAGTCACTGTTCAGAACATACTATATCAGTGAATCCACAACACCATGATAATGATGGCCACAGCATAACCAGCATGACTGGTAGCACCAAATGCTATTTTTCTGTCATATGATATGAATGAAGCCATGCTTTCATAGACGAAGTTACAGCAGAGACAGCTCCTGGCTTTCAGGTACAGGTAAGGGTTGAATTATTTTCATATTCAGTAAAATGCACCACCAGGACCCAGAAGTATATATGAACACCCATCAACCCAAACAGGTCTCCTAGTTAGTTTTCAGTGGCTGATTAGACCTTGGAGTCGGGTGGATTGATGCTGGGAGTTTGCTGAAGCCTATGTACTGAGGGAAATGTCAGTCAAGCACAGTCTGTATGTGGCCAAAGTCTCAGTGCTATGATGGGGCTAAATCCAGACTAAGAATAGTTACATTTTCTGTGAGCAGTTAGCTGCCTGCTAAGCTGGTTGAAAACGTTTTTTTTCCAGGCCAATGGTCAGAAAAAGTGAGATTAGAGGTAGCTCTTTTTCAGCGTAATAAGAGAAATGTTCACGTAGAAATAAATACCTCAAATAGAAGTGTAAATAATTAACAAAGACAAAAACACATCGGCAGACTGTCTTTCCTTTCTTTATCATTTTTTTCCCTTACCGCTCTTCCACTCAGGGTGGCACAGTTTCAGGTCTCTGCAGGTGCGAGCAGGGTTCTTCTGGGAGCCGTCAGGGTTGAGCAGGTTCTCAATCTGGCTATTAAGGGACTTGAGTGTAGAGTCAACCTCCACGTCGTGCTGCCTCAGGGAGCTGGAGGCCTCATCAGCCCGCATGTACCTGAGAGGATCAGTGGACTTCTCAGTCTGACCCAGACCAGCGAAGGCAGACATGTCGATGCCAGGGCCAGGAGGACCAGGAGGGCCAGGGGGTCCGGCATTACCAGGAGGACCCTGAAGGAGGGCGAAGGCAGGAAATGCATCAGTGGGCATGTACAATCGGGTGTAGCAAGACAGCGCTGAAAGAGACCAATATGTATTGTACTGCTGGACAGGTTACGTACAGCAGGACCGCTTTCTCCAGAGCGTCCACGTGGTCCAGGGGGTCCAATGGGGCCGGGCTGACCGTTTGATCCATCTTTGCCAGCAGGTCCAGCTGGTCCAGCTGGTCCCTACAGAAACAGTGAGTGTTAAGCCAGTGGATGCTAACATGTCTATGTAACTATGAAACATAACTTTATTTACTGAACTTGTGCTTTCTATTCAAAGTGTAGAGCTATATTTTTTATATCTGTTCTATCTGCAGTCTGGATAAGAAAAAAAATGAGATAAAGCAATTCAAATGCGGCTGCCGTTCCTCTCTATTACCCCAATCACCTCCAGACCCTTTGCCTTCTTATGCATGAAGATTATTTGTATGGTGACATTTCCCTTCATTTCCCTTATCAGGCACAGTGCTTAGCTAATCTAGAATAGATATTGAAGTCCATTTCCAATCTCAGCAGGAGTGGTTTCACAAATCATGGTCCCCCCTGTCTGTCTGCCTCTTTTCCTCGCAGAGAGTAATTACAAAATGCCTTAGCTGCCCATCTTATCACAGCGGTGGGTAATTAAAGAACGTGGCCTTTCCTGTCCCCATCTTTGTCAGGTGATTGGAGAATTACAAAAAGACTAACCTGTGCCCTTCATTACCATCACATATTTTGGGTGTTTAAAGCTGCAGGATGAAATTAGAGTTTTTCTTCTCTTTCGCTCTTTGCTTTTGCTCAGTTTTCTCACCTTAGCTCCGGTTGGTCCTGCAGGTCCGGCGGCTCCAGCATCTCCAGCGGGACCCTGTCAGGACAAGGGCAATAACAGATTAGATGGTAGAACAGACGGATGATGTAAAAATTGTACTGCAGGGATAAACTATTGGATTTGGATTACTTACAGGAGGTCCAGGAAGACCCTGCAGACCAGTGAAGCCACGGTGACCCTTCTGTCCCCTCTCTCCAGTCTCACCAGCCTCACCCTTGTCTCCACGTGGTCCTTGGGGTCCCTGGAGTAAAGATTTAACATGTATTAAAACACATGGCTGCATTTGTGTAGTGCATTTAATTACCTGAATCAAAGTAAAATCTACAAGAACTGATAAAGATATTGTTACAGTTAGAGATGATTATACTCACAGCCATTCCTCTAGCGCCAGCAGGTCCAGCAGGTCCTGCAGGTCCTTGAGCACCCTAAAGAAGGAAACAACAGTGTGGGTGCTTCATCGTGTTAACATCAAAAATATGAATCAATGCCCAACACCGTTCCCCTGCCTGTGGTCCCTACAGTGTGCTGTGTTACTTACACTCTCTCCTCTGTCTCCCTGCTTGCCGAGCGGTCCGACAGGTCCGGGGGCACCAGGGGCACCAGGAGCTCCAGGGGCACCAATTGGACCGGTGTTACCTCGCTCTCCCTACAGGAGGACACAAGGTGATGACTCAGGATAAGGACAGTTTCTGCAAACTAGCAGATCTAGTAGACTAGCAGAGTGTGTAATTTGGTGGACTAGTTTCTATGTGAGACTGAAGTCTCTCACCTTGACTCCAACAGCTCCATCTCTACCAGGAGGTCCATCTGATCCAGGGGTACCCTGAGATACAGAAACATATTTTTTGATGATGATATGGTATCCTTTTGATTTCCCCATACATAAAAGTGATACACAACCGATGTCCTAATGTTTTGAAACATTTTGTTGCTTTTGTTATTATTGTGTAGTTCGGACCTCTCTTCCAGGCTCTCCAGCAGGTCCAGTAAGTCCAGGGGGTCCCACAGGTCCAGGAGGTCCACGGTCTCCAGAGGAACCAGAAGCTCCTTGTTTACCAGGTTCTCCCTAAATACAAAGGCGATAATATCATTATTACATTTCAATAGCTCTTTTGACACAGAATAGTCTTCTGACTTTCAACTAAGCAGTAGAATCGCCGTTAAGGATCATGCCACATTCAAGGATAAGTACGATTAATGCAAATCTAAGACACAGAAAGATGAAGGCCTATCCGACATAATCATTGTGAATTTGTAAAAATGTTGAGGTGTATCCAGACGTCACACAGATTTGATCAAAACAGCTTACATGGAAGCTAGGAAAAAAATGATGAAAGCACTTACAGAAGGTCCAGGGAGACCAGGGAAGCCTCTCTCTCCACGCTGACCAGGCAAACCAACAATACCACGAGATCCAGCCAGACCCTGAGGACCTGAAGGCCCATCAGCACCCTATAGAGTCAGGAATGAGAAGACTGAGTGGTCTTTTTTAGCTGTACCCGACTAAATCCTAAGTTCACGGAACATTTTCTCATGTCATATTCAGTTTATTTGTGACAACTAGGCTGAAATATCAGGTGACTGGCTGTCTCAAAGCATGACTCCAGTGACAGGTACTTATGGGTTCTTGTGAGGTGCAAAATCAAACTCACAGGTGGTCCATCCTCTCCAGCCTCTCCCTTCTCTCCTTGTTGGCCAGGAGGTCCACGAAGCCCAGTGTCTCCCTGTCTTCCTGGGGGTCCGGCATCACCACGAGCACCCTTTGGTCCATCTTTGCCAGCAGGGCCAGAAGGGCCAACAGGGCCGGGGTTACCCTGTGACGGAAAGAGAGAGAATTTCAGTGGGTAAGAGCAGAGATACACACATTTACACCAATCATTTTAGAATGACTTGTGAGACACTCACATTAGGACCAGGAGATCCTACTCTGCCAGCAGCACCAGGGAAACCAGTTGCACCCTGCCAAAGAGACAAATAGTTCAGTAAACATAAATATTCCCAACGTCATGACCTGCGTGATATACTTATCTCTCTATCATCAATAACTAAGGTGTATTAGGATGTTTTGAGATTACCAGGACGTATTCAGCAAATAAGTGATGCATCTCAGTTCACAGTGGTGTGATCTAAGGCTAACATCTCTTGTCCCTGTATGTGAACACGCCAAAGTAAATAAAAATAAACGTTTTGCCTTACTGAAAGCACAGAATTAAGATACTGAACAATTTAAAAGAATATCTCTGACTCTTAAAGGCTTTTTAAACTGAACACATCTTGACGTGTCACAGTAGGAAAAGCATAGATGTACATAATGAAAATGAATAACGCCTGAATTCCATTTAGCTGCTTTGGTCATTGTCATTGCATTGGAGCCATTTTTAATGTTATCAGTAATACCTGTGTTTCTATGAGAATGTAAAATGTCTGCGGAGAAAAAAGGCCTGTTATGCTGCCAATATAGGCTAGATCCATTATCTTATTTGAGAGCTTAGGATGAGTTAGAAACAGTTGCAGCTGATTGCATGTAAAGCCAATGACCCACTGTAAAGTATTTGATATTCAGTCATACAAATAAATGACACTTGACTTGAATCAGATCATTCAGCCATACTTTACTTGATGTGTTTGTCAGGGGCAAACCTGTATCAATAGTTTAAAGTAGATTTTATTAAACATATATGTCGACATGATTAACTTGCCTAACAACTTGACTACTGTATTATATCCAACTTAGCTCCCTGGATATTATGTGGCTTGTTTTGTCCACCCATTATCTATAGCCGTGGGGACGCTGGAGCCAATCCCAGCGAACTTTGGGTGAAAGGTGAGGTACACCTTGGACAGGTCGATAGTTCATCACAGGACTGACACATTGCTTAAGTGAAGTGTTGTTGAGTTTTGGGACCGTTGTTGCACTCTTAAATCAGTCACTAAATTAACAATTGAATTAATGAAAAAATAAACCATTCAATCAAGGTCCAGAACTCTGACGTGTACTGTATATGTATCGAAATGTATCTGCATTCAGCAGAAATATTGTGTGATGGATTGTTCACAATTGGAGTTACTTACAGGAGCTCCCTGAGCACCTCGTGCTCCTTTTGGTCCTGATACACCAGTAGGTCCCTGAAAAAGAGGAAGAACAATTACTCATGTTGATATTACACTAGGGTGACTTTAAAGCACTGTAAAGATCCAGAAATATAACCTAAGATAGATATAGATCTGATTCATGGACTTTGTTTTGATATTTTGAGGTCTAGTACCCACCACAGGTCCAGGAGCTCCTGATGGTCCCTGAGGTCCAGGGGAACCTCCTTCTCCCTTCTGTCCAGTCTCACCAAGCTCTCCCTTGGCACCTGGCTGACCATCTGCACCCTGGACATTTTAAACAACGCAGTAATATTGGCAGAATGTCGACAAATGGTGAATAAAAATACATTATTTTGATTATTTCAGTTGAACTTTACTTACAGGAGGTCCAGCAAAGCCAGCAGGCCCAGGGGAACCAACCTCACCACGGTCACCCTGCAAAAGGACAGAAGAGACTGACTCTCGGCTTCGGCTGCGATATCGATACCATTTGTAATTTCAATATTAGTATTCAGTTTGAATTCAAAATTCTTCTCCTACCCAATGTTTGGTTTTTGTTCATTGAGGAGAAAAAATACACTCCTAAATATGTACAAAACCCCTCGATCTCTTCCCCAGTATATAGCATTCTTGGTAAAAGGAGAAACTTAGCAAGCATAACATGAAAAATAGATAAGTAATCACACCCTGTATATTTCTAACCATGTCTCTTGCTGCAGTACAAGTTGCAGACAACCTTGGAGGATTGGATCACAGACAAGCCAACCAATCCGCAACTTTCCTGCTGCTATGTAAGTGAGTTTTTAATTATGAATGGAAACATGTTTTAAGGGGAAGCAAGGTCACAGCCTTGTCCAATTTGAGTTTAATACTTTCTAGCAATGGCTCTCTCTACACTGTGCAAATCCACCTATTATGTTATTGTATTGCTATTAATGACATGATTAGATAAGACCAAACACATCATGCTTTTTACATCAGTGTTTCTACAGACATACAGGGAACATTTTGGCATCACACTAAGTTAGAGCTTGTTTAGATTGTAATCATAGCGAGTGGGATTTTTGACACAGCACAAAATGGATTAACACTAAGAAAATATGCATGCTCATCTCATTAAAATAAACACTTCATTATTTCAAGTCCTTGATCAGTCCCAGACACATACCAGCTTATCAACTTTGGTGTACAATGTATACATGACAAAAAGAGGGACTTACAGGAGCACCACGAGCACCAGAAACACCAGTAGGGCCAGTGGGTCCAGTCTCTCCCTGGATAGAATAAAACCAGTCAGTCGAACCAACCACAATAACAAACGTACTATATTAATGTTAATACACACAACAGTTAATTGTAATTGAATTAAGCCCCTATTCATTCAGAATCAACGCTTCCCTTTAACAATCAAAAGGGGAACACTGTTGTTCTCACCTTGGCTCCGTTGGGTCCTGATGGGCCAGGAGGACCAATGGGACCAGTCAGACCCTGAAAGAAGAAAAGAGCATGGTTGAAGATAGAAGAGCAGGAAACAAGTTATAGTTACAGTTAGGGTGTGATCAAATGTTTTTTGACAGTCAAAAAGCTTTACATAGACAGAAAAAAAAGAAAGAAGCAAAGGATTTATTTTGAACTCACTCTAGCACCATCCTTTCCAGGAGCTCCTTCAGGTCCTTTCTGTCCGTTATCACCCTGTTGGACAAAGAGGAAGGCTGCATGTTAATCATACATGGAATGGCAAGGCCTCTGGCTTTATTTAATTACAATAACACTCAAAAAATAAGCCATAATATTCAAAATAAGGTCCATATTGACAATTTCTAAAAGAATGTGTTACTCACTCTGTCTCCCTTGGGTCCTGGGATGCCACCAGCTCCTCTCTCTCCGGGCATACCCTGCAGACCGGGGGGTCCCTGGGATCCAACAGCACCAGCCGGTCCAATGGCTCCCTGAATTAGAATTAGGAGACAACTTGCCAGTCAAATTCTTCCTATGAACTAAATGAACCCGTGTGAGAACATGCTGGTCCTCCTTTTACTGGCAATGCAAAACGTTTCTGATTATACTAAGAAAGTTTAATTAATCATCCAAAATAGGTTGTTATTTCTAGGAAAATGAGATGTTGACTAAAGCTGCAGGTTCATGTTCAACATGTCCACCAAGGAATGAATAGACCAGAAAGATCTTCCTTACTTCTTCTTAATTAATTTCAAGCAATGGTTCGACATTTGGTGAGATATGTTTAAATGTTCTCTTGCCAAGAATTAGATGAGAAGATCGATGCCATTCTTAAGCCTGTATAGTAAATATGAAGCTACAGCCAGCTTAGCTAGCTTAGCTTAGCACAATGACTGGAAACAGGGGGAAACAGCTAGCCTGACTGTGTCCAAAGGTGCCTACCAGCACCTCTAACAGCACTTCAAGTTTAATTTCATCATTTGTTTAATTTGTAAAACACAGCGGGTTATGTCGGACTATTTCTTGTCTGGGCACAGTAACTTACTTCCAGGCAACCAGCAGAGACTCCAGGAAGTCAGTCAGCCAAAGAATCCAAAGAAAATCATTCAACTAGTCGACTCAGATTTTTGTGCAAGTTCTTTTAAGCTGCACATTGGACCTGGTGAATAATTAAAACACCTGTCGGGGAGCTGCTGTTGTATAGCCTGCTAAAGATGATACACATCGACCTGTAAGGAAGGCAGCTTGAATCTAAATACAAAATCTATGTCAAAGTCATCCACTGACCTTGGGTCCATCACTTCCAGGTGTTCCAGGAAGTCCACGAGGTCCCTGGAGACCCTGAGGTCCAGCACCACCTCTCTCACCAGGGAAACCACGTTCACCCTGTTAGGAGACGAAGACACATAATCAATAGGAGAAACGGGAATAGGAAGAAATTTCTCAGGTATGTGATGTGAGGAAGAGAGAGTGCTTGTTGGGTCATGTGTGGTACCAAGATGATACAATTGTGGCACAATGTAAGTTAGCCATACGATTAATATATGAGACAGCAACACATAAATGTCATAATTGTCTGTGTGTAAAGTATATTACTTGTTATTTGTTATGAAAGCATTGGAAATGAAGACATTAAGCTTTGACATGGAAACTCACTCTAGGTCCAACAGCACCAGGAGCTCCGGCCTCTCCAGAAACACCCTGCACAGAGAGAAAAGATACCGTTTTATTCCTGTTTTTGAAATAATTAGACACATCCAAAATTTCTGTTGAGCTTTCGTTGTTAGTCCTAGTATGAAAGGCCAAGACAATTAATCTTACAACTAAACATAACTTCATGCTGCAATGTAATGAAAGTCATTTATCTGGGCTAAAAAAACATTCTGCAGTAAGGAATGAGGCTTTTATATAACTACTGCAGAGATGTCTTTATGACTTTAACAAAATTAATAGTATTTTCAGCTTTTTGTTTGACTAAGGATAAAGGGTTAACATTTAGCATTTGCACTGAGCTATTCACGTGGCTTCTTCTTGCTGCTATGGCAGTGAGTATTGCTGTCAAGTAATGTATGAGTCTAGAAGGTTTGAAGAGTTTGTCAACAACGAGAGACCTACAGATGCAACAAATCCCAAGCAACAGGAAAACACACACCTGATCTCCAGGTTTTCCAGCCTCTCCTGGGGGGCCAGATGGTCCAGGCAGACCCTGTCCAACAAAAGCAAAGCAATTAATTATATGATCTCCGTAAATATAGACCAGGTCATTTCACTGGTGTGATTGTCTTTACAATACTTTATAATGTAAAAACTTTGAACTCATTGGTAATGAAAATTATATATAATATTCAAGCTTTGGGAGAATCAATATTGTATTTAATTTAATTTCTCACCTGGAAACCAGAAGGTCCAGGCTGTCCTTGCTCTCCTCTCTCTCCAGCAGGTCCCTATGATAGACACAGGGGATCAGTCAAGGACAAAGAGCAAGTGAAAATGATGTAAACTGTCAACAGAGTGTAAGACATACTGTGTCTCACAACAGTGTAATTACACTGAAATACTTACAGCAGGGCCTGAAGGTCCAGAAGCACCAGTCTCACCATCTTTACCAGGCAGACCCTGTTCAGAGAGGAGTATTTAAATTATGAGACGTGATGTGAATTGTGAATTTATTTGTGGAATTTGAAAGAAGTTAAGTATTGATGGAGAAAATGTACTCACTCTCAGACCAGGACGACCCACAAGACCCTTCTCTCCTGGCTTTCCAGGTTCACCCTGTTGAAAAGAAATCACAGTAAATGATCCTTAGAAAGTGTCTTTAGCTGGCAGTGATGCAAGGTACCTGACTGTAGTAGTAGTACTAGTAGTGATATTTGGCTACTAAAATGCTGCTTTACTGATTTGTCCTATATAGACATGGTTGTTTGTAGACTATATATCATCAGGTTTTCATTATCCTGTATGAACATGTGTTTAATAGTAAACCCCTGGTGTTCCTACTCTACTCTTATAAAAACTCACATTGGCTCCCTTTGGTCCAGGGAATCCCATCACTCCTGGCTGTCCACGGGCTCCCTGAGGGCCAGGTGGGCCGGGGCGACCGTCCTCGCCAGGGGCACCCTGTCAAAGGCACAAGGTAAAAATCACAAACAGATATTAACTTGGGTATTGAAACTTGTGTGTGCTCATTGTGATGCTAAACTTTACATTAAGATTAATATACTAGAATGCACAAAAAAGGGCTTCTCAAGTCTGAATACCTGTCTTTAGAGTGTGTAAACTGTTCTCAACTATGTGGACGACATGGAGCTACAATGAGATAATAATTCTACTAGTTAATTGTGAGTAACACTACAATGAATAGTTTATTTAATACAAGGTTTTCATTTTAGA
Organism: Micropterus dolomieu; assembly: GCF_021292245.1. Lineage (NCBI taxonomy): Eukaryota > Metazoa > Chordata > Actinopteri > Centrarchiformes > Centrarchidae > Micropterus > Micropterus dolomieu. The sequence goes on from NC_060157.1 coordinate 10,887,049, forward strand.
AGATGTGGCGAATTTAGGGTTGTGGTTGATATTTACTGTGGTTGAAAGCAGTATGTTTCTCATATTTTAAAGTGCTGTTTTTAAGTTAAAAATTCCTCTGGGAAGCCACTTTGAATGGGTCAGCTGCTCTATTTATTCATGTCAAAGTTTCTAATCATGAAAGTAAATGTAGAAACTGCATTCTCACTTTTTTGTGCATGTTGCTGTTAAATTGTGATGCCAGCTTATCATAATAAATCAAACACAACTACTAGTAGGAAGAAGAACTAAAATACTTGCAACTTTTCATAAGCATGACAGGAAGCAATTCCTATGGATTAATATTGTACTCACAGAGGGTCCAACTTTGCCTTGAGGACCAGCATCTCCAGGACGACCAGTAAGACCCTTTGAAAGGCACACAAATTGTAGAGATCATCAGCATCATTCAGGAAGTGGGACGAATCTCAAACAAAATCTAATATAATCAATCACATCAAAATAACCACATCAAACATCTGGTTTGAGACTAAGAAGGGGATATGTGAGCAACATTGTCTGTTTCTAAACTGGTAATGAGTGAAGATGCAGGACTCACTCTAGCTCCGGGGAGGCCAGACTCTCCTGTCCGTCCAGGGTCTCCAGTAGCACCTTTAGGACCAGCAGCACCAGGAACACCACGGTCACCAGGGGCACCCTGAAGAAGACAAGACAAGAGGAGGCTAGTTAAATACCAATCTGGTAGGTATATGGCACCTGTAGCACAACTTTTTTGTGCTACAGTGCTCAGATTACATCAATATGTTCATGGTGTCGGTGAGCTGAAATCAGTTCTGACTGTTAAAGAAACGCCATTTTACACAGGACCCACCTTAGCACCAGCAAGACCATCCTGACCTGGGAAACCACGGTTACCAGGAGCTCCCTGGAAAGGATCAGAAACAAATTTGTATTGTGCATAAAATGGCAAGTAATAAAGTCATTCACAATCTCACTTTTTCCCAATGTTATTGCACATCCTGATTACTCACTCTCTCTCCTGGAGGTCCGAGTGGTCCAGCAGCTCCAGGCTCTCCTCTGGCACCTCTCTTTCCTTCTTCACCAGATGGACCAGGGGCACCTTGGGGACCAACAGGGCCCTGGAGAAATCAAATATGTAAGTAAATGTTTATTGTAGTCAAAAAAGATTCCACAGTGGTTATGGCATATATGGTCAAAAATCACTAAAATCAAGTATAACATGAGCCACTCACAAGTTCTCCCTTGGGTCCAGCTTCACCTTTGAATCCAGGAAGACCAGGGTCTCCCTAAACATGGCAAGAAGGAAGAAAGCCATATCAATAAATAATCATAGCACAAACAAGTCTTGAGGTTTCACAGAGTTTTATTATTCCCAAGTGACTTACGGACTGTCCCTTTGGCCCAAGAGGTCCTGTAGCTCCCTGTGGTCCAGGTGGGCCACGGGGGCCGGGGAATCCAGGAGCACCAGCAATACCAGAAGCACCCTTCAAGGAGGAAAGACAACAAAATAACAAAATAAAGTAAAACAGTAATATTGTGAATAATAAAAGGAACAAAAGGTAATGGAGGACTTTTAAACCATGAATGACAGAGAATGGACTTACAGCAGATCCTTTAGCTCCTGGAATACCATCAGTACCGGGGTTACCCTAATCCGGAAGAGAAGAAGAACCGTTGCATCACATTATGTCGACAATAAATAAATAACCTACCCATTGTAAGAATGGTACTGTTGTATGTGTAAATCTCAGGATGAGTGATGACAAACTAACCGATGCTCCGGCGGGTCCAGGAGATCCTGGAGTACCAGCCTCTCCACGGGGTCCCTGTGGTCCTTCACCTCCACGGGCTCCAGTAGGACCAGCTTCTCCCTGGCAGGACAAAATAAATTCATCATTAACAGTTAGGAAGGAAGTAATGTGTTCTGCATTTCATTTTCCTGTGAATCCAACATTTGTACCTCCATATAGCACAGCTGAAGATAATGGTGTGTTTTAGACCTGTTCTGTCCTTTCTTATATGTTCCCATATATATGTAAGGAAAATAATCTGTCTGAGTTCTTGTAGTCAACTGAATATTACTACAAGAACCAGGCATATAGGAGTTTATGGGGTTTATTTCAGGTAACCAGACCACATAATAAATTATCATCAACTGAATGAAAATTCTTTAGGAAGATGTGAGTGATAAAGTTGAAACTGAAGATGCATCTAACCACAAATGCTTCAAGTGACTCACCAGGCTTTTATTGCTTTTATTTTACTACACAAGGTCTGCTACAGAAAACTGCTACCAAGTTATTATAATGTAATCTGTACAAACCTTGGATCCTGGAGATCCGGGGAAACCGGGAGCTCCAGCAGGACCAACAGGCCCCTGTAGACAGAACAGTAATCTACAGGTTAGGTTAGATTCATGTTTCAGGCAATAACATTATAAAAGAAAAATCAATTAGATCAATTGGATGCAAAGTGGGAACTATGATACATACAGGTGGGCCAGCAGGACCGGGCAAGCCATCATTTCCACGGGCACCCTGAAGAGTAAAAAGACAGGATAGACAGTTGTGTGCACCATAATGAAGAGACAATAATATTAACTGTGTAACAAACAGCAGATTTGTTACTCACTGCAGCTCCAGCAGCTCCAGGACGTCCCCTCTCACCAGGCAGACCACGCGGGCCCTAAGAGAGCAGATACAATTGGTCACTTTATCTTGATCATTATGGAACATATAGCTTGAATTAATAAAGCTATTAGTTATTTCTCTAGCATCCCACTCTGTTAGTATTTTATGTCATAATATGGCAGACCAGATAAAGCACTGAGGACTCACCATGGGACCAGGGGCACCATTCTCTCCGGCAGCACCAGACTCTCCCTGATTGGGAGATCAGAAAAATTAACAGAAGTAAGCAGAAAACAGTATTAAAAAAAGAATTGCTAAACACTGAAAATCTGGATACCTTTTTTTTTTTTAATTATTGTCTTACCTTGGCTCCTGCAGCTCCAGTTTCTCCCTTTGCTCCATCCAGACCAGAATGGCCCTACAGAGAAACATGACACGACTCATCAGGACTCAGTCAGTCTTCAGGTTTAATGAATGAGCAGCTACAAGTCTGTGACTATTGAGCAGTTTGCCTCTTCTGTTTAGCAGTGAAGTTTGAAACACTCACTCTGTGTCCTTTGATTCCAGGAAGTCCAGGAGTTCCAGGGAATCCACGAGCTCCCTGATATACAAACAGAAAATATTATAGTGTATATACATATATACTGATTTATTCTCTTGACTTTGACTTGTGGTGTTATCCTCAAGTTAAAGTTTGAAAATAATCAACAAATTCCCACCTGAGGCCCTGCAGGTCCACGCTCACCAGCTTTTCCAGGTTTGCCAGCCTCACCCTAGAAACAGGAGGTGGAATGAGTAATGTTGAAGCAGAGTTCATTAGCTGCTCGATTAAGTGTAGCTGCACTCCACTTTACTGTACCCTACTGGAAAGATATGCATGCATTCTGTTCTGTGAAGTAAAAGAAAGACACTGCCCTCTGGTGGTACATCTGGTTAAGAGTGTAGGGAGCTTACACAAAGCTGTTAAAATGTTGGATTAAGACACTGGTGGAATAATAAGGGGCAATGATGTGAAATAGTTACATTGTAATTTAATAAGACAATAAGGAAAAACTTCCCTCTGTTACTCTGTTTGGTTTTCTTTGACCTTTGACCTTGGCTTAGTGTAGGTTTGCGATTGTGTTTTAATGAGCTGTGGGTTTCATATGAAGTCTTGACACTTACATCGCTTCCAGGTTTTCCAGAAGGTCCAGGTGGTCCACGAGGTCCCATTGCTCCCTGTTAAAAAATCAAAGATAAATCATTAACCACAGTCATCTAATTGACAATGAGAAAGACTTTTGTGCACACGATTCAAACACTGCCTTCATACTGTCCATCCATTGAACTAAATTTGTATCTATGGTGCAAAATGTTCGTGATGATATCATTAATTTTCGCTGTGTAGGAGATGTCAAACAGCGATGAACTTAAACATTCTTATGATACTATTGAGAATCAGCATTTGTTTCTGTGGAGGTAGGTGCTGTTTGTAAACACTATACATCACAGAAATATGACCACAGTCTACAGTCTGAAGTCAGTCCGATAGTTACATAGATACATCGTGGGATAGGTATTAATACTTACAGCTGGACCAGGCTCTCCAGCCTCTCCAGGGGCACCTTGGAAACCCTGTGGCCCCTGTAGTTGTAAATGACAAAGCAAAGTGTTAGGGTTTTACAAATGTATGCCAACAATGCTTCTCCATATAGTTCTACATTAGCTGTTTGATTATAATGATCAATCACATTATGATATAGTGATGTAATTAATGTACTTACAGGAGCTCCACTAGGTCCGGGAGGACCACGAGGACCCATAGGACCCTATAGGAGAAACACAAGACACAGAAAGTTAACTCGGCATCATTTCGTTACTACACAGTGTGACAAATTAACCAAACAGGTAGCTTTTAAAATGTTCAACATCCAAAGCTATTGAGACTGATGAAAAATTGTAAAACTCCTTTCTGGGCTCAGAAGATGTAAAAAAACATTTATCTCTGGGGTTTAAACTTGCTATACCCTCACACTCCTACCAAAGCTTTGCAAAATCATTTTCTGTTTTGGAGTGAAACTACTGAGCCACAAGGTGGCACCACTGCAGTCATCTCCATGAACATGACATACAGTCTATTTTTTACATCTTATCTTCAGCAGCAACTGGGACACAAGCTAAATGCCATAAATAAGGTTTCGTAATTGTGAGAGATTAACTGTTTACGTGCCAAAAACATACACTCTCCCCGTAAGATGCACTCACTGCACACGGTACTACTCACCATTGGTCCTTGCATCACACCCATCTGAGCGCCTCCAGCCTTCTCATCGAAACCTCCAGCCATCTGAGCAGCAAAGTTCTGTAAAAACACAAAAGAGACAGAAATTGAGAGTCAGTTTATGTAGTTCATCCTGCTCGAGCTGCCTGATCTAAGTGGGTCATTACACACACAGCAACAAGTAAACAACATCAACTGAATTACTGACTTAAATGGAAGTTCAGTCACCATGAAAGAAAACGTTAAAACAAAATGTTCCTGCACCTGCTCCCAGCTAAAGTATAGCACCATTTTCACCCTTCATATTTCTGTCAAAGCATACTGTACAAGATTACTGCAGTCTATTTGGGACAGTAAGTCTGTAGTGTGCCTTCATATGCGTACCTCTTTCTTCTTTGAAGAAAAAGTGAATAATTTTATGGAGTAATTTTGAGCTTTGTCCATGTATGTAGTGAAAGTGAAGTTTTAAAGCACAAATGTTGATTCATCGTTACAGTCCACCCTGTGTTTTGCAGATAGAGCAAACACAGGATTTAGAGATGGTAAAAACACTACTAATGCTTGTGATTTATATCAAGAATTTACCATTAAGTCATCTCTAAATATTAATACCTCTTTCATCTTGTTTATCCAAATATTGTAACGTTGTGTGATATGTGAGTAAAACTGTGGCGTTGGGATCTAAATCTGAGGAAGAAAAGGAGGATTTGGATAATTGTTGTTTATGCTGTGTGTTACAGAAGTGCTCTTAGACTCACCCCTCCGAGCCCTGGTGGTCCAGGTGGGCCAGGGGGTCCAGGGTTTCCAGGGATGCCAGGCTCACCATCTCTTCCTCGAGGTCCGATATTTCCCTAGGGAAAAAGAAAGAGGGTTATTTTCTGTAAGTCACCCGTCATCAGGAATACTAAAGAAGGTTTCAGGTCAGAAATTATAACTGTATTTCACAGAGTAGCAGGACAGGACTTTCTTCATCAGTCAGTTTTGGTGATAATCCACATTGCGCTGTTTTCTCAGATTATTACTGGTTACACTGGTTTGTTGTTTATTTTATCAAATACCTTTTACAACAAAACATTCGACAAGAAGTCAAACATCTCTTGCACAATGATAAGATTTGGATGTTCCTACACTTGAGCAGTAATAACACTGTAATCTCAAACTATACAGAACTTTCTCAATTCAATTATGATAATGATCAGAACTGCTTTTGTTTGACTCAGTATTTGGTGGCAGATAGTGAAGTCACATTATGAGATTAATATGAGAATATCTTGCAGTAGATTGGTAGAGGGCTACTTTCTGGACACAGTTTGTTGTCTCTTACCTTATCACCCTTGGCGCCAGTTTCTCCGCGTGGTCCCTGCTCACCTGGGGGGCCCTACAAAAACAAAAGACATTTGTCTCAGTAAGATTCCCTGGATTGTTAAAACTGCTCATTCAGAACAAGAATCACGCTATTTTGCAGCAATAAACAACATCATCAAACAACTCGGTTAAGTGTAGAATGAATATAATATAATTATTTTCCTGTATTTTTTAATACCTCAATAAAATTAATAAAACTGTATAATATTTACCATAGGGCCTGGTGGTCCTTTTGGTCCTACAACCTGCACAAAGGTGAAAAGAAAGCTTTTGTCAGGTTTCATAAATAAAAAAGACTCTTTATTACAAGACCAATCTTTCCAGTTGTACCAGTTTCTGAACAGCTAAAATTAGAAAAGAACATTCCAACTTCCTAGGAGGCAGACATCAAGCTAAAAACACAATCTGATGTGGATTTCATTTGACAGGACAAGTTTTGCTAAAAACATCACCTCCTCTTAACCTCTGGTTTGGCTTTGACTTTGTTCACCTGACATGTGCACTTGCAGCAAATTTGCTGAGAGGATCTAAGAGGATTTGATTGGGTTCATTATGTTCAAGGAATGCAGGGTTTTTCCTCATGTAATACAAAGTTTAATGAGGGATTGTTGGATATTGTGTTAGCCTCTTATCAGCGTATAATTTCCCTCTAACGATCAAAAATGTTTGGCTCAAGAAATGTGGGATAATTAACAAATTCAAAAATGAACAAAACATTGGGTGCTTTTTCAGGGCTTGAGGATAACTCTCAGAAGTCAAAAGAGAAATGTCAAATTCAACAAAGTAAAGATCTAATATGTGTAATGTGCAGGAGATTATTATGGCCATGAATGGTGAGAGTGCTGGACATTAGAAATTAAAGGTCACAAAAAAGAAAAGAAAACAAACTTCTGAAATTATTACTTCCAAATAAAAGCAAACAACACAGGCAAAAAGGTTTGGAGTGGACATTTTTTGTAAAGCAATAGAGTGTCAGTTATTTCAGGCATTACTTCAGTATGATGAACTGCAGAGGATTTACACTTACATCTGCAATATCTCCTGGTTCACCTTTCTGGCCCTGATCGGGGAAAAAAAGAAGTGATGTCAGTGGCCTTCAACGCTGAGAAACAAACTTCTTAATTCTACAGAAGAAAAGTTATTGTTGCTTGTTGAGTGAATGGATAAAAGTATTTTCCCACAACCCACTGCCTCACCTTAGCGCCAATCGTCTCTGATGTTGCAGATGAAAGGGGGTGGGGAGGTAGAGAACAAAACATTAAAAGTGGTAAACATATCAAACACTGGATTGATTTGAGTTCTAGTCTGTGACTCTTTGGAAAGGAGACCTGCAAGGAAATCTAATGAAGCTACAGTGATCAAATACCATTCACCAAACCCAAAGGCAGAGAACCCATCCAGATTATATTAATGGTGAGATTCCAAGAAGGATGAAGCAGAAGCAAGCACTGACCAGGAGATGAGAATGAAATATTTAAATCCAATCATTAAAACAAACTGAACGTAAGTACAATGTAAGCAAGCTGTAACAGCCACAGTAGTAGCTGGTGTCCAGTGGGCATCGAACAACATGGCAGCCAGTGCCAGATAGCATTTTGTTTTTTCAAAGTTGTATATTTTATATTGTTATGAAAGATTGTTTATACCAAATATGTGAGAATGAATTTATGTTAAGTGATATTAAATGTAATCTATATCTGATGGCCTGGGTGATCCATTACTGAGAAGGAACTCAGATGTCAGCTAATAAATTAAAATGTAAGTTGTGAATTTGATGAAAATCCTCTTTTTTAAATATAAAAACACATCTGTACTTATTCTCTCTTTAATAGATTGATATTTCTTTCAGTCAAATCGTTGTAATTGTCAGATACCAGGAGGTCTCTGAAAACACCTTGGCTTTCTACAAGGCTTTGAACATTTCACATGTTCTTCTTTGGTCCCTCTCTGGAGACACCTTCATTTTGTAGAAGACCACCAAGACCTCATTGAGTTAAGGCTCAGTATAAACTTAGGTTTCATCTTTGTCATGAGTTAAAACAAGCAGAAGCATCTCTACTGGTTTAGGTGAGAACCAGACAACACATCTCAGGATCCATCCGATTCACAATGAATAGACTTTCATTGGGAATGAGACCATACTGATAATCTTGTTTATCTGGTCTCCATCCAAACCAAGCATGTAGAGGGCCACTTTGGAATGGGAAACATCAGGCACTGATTGAGTAAAATAATGTTTTAGAGCTGCCAAAAGACCCTTTAGAGACTATAATCAGTGACTACAGCAGCCCTGATCAGGCAGAATATTTGGATCCTGAGGCAGTTCCCCATTCAAACGTGTTAGCCAGGGTGAGATAAATGCAAGCTAGAAGAGTAATTTATTTATGGGTATGTGAATAAATAAATTACAACCAATGGGGGCACTGGCATCAGCAGGGCAGATGGGACAGCACTCTCCAGATGGGATGATAGGGTTGGCACACTCTTTGATCTCCTCGCAGATTATCTCATCACACAGAACCGCTCCGGTGTCGCACACACAGATGCGACACGGCTCGGGCTTCCACACATCCTTATCATTATACTGCTGGCCGTCCTGGATGCAGCCACCTGCCTCCTCTGTGGGGGCCAGCAGGGGGCGCGTGGCAGGTGGAATAAGAGCAATGAGAAGACAGAGGTTGGTTCAACAGAGAATTAGACAGGGGAAAGTTATTGGAGTTTAAATAGTGTTATATGTAGTTGGTATAGTGGATGTTTTTTTTAATAAAGTCAGTTTATGTGAGGAAAGTGGGAATAAGAGGATGAAAGGGGGTCAAGGGGCATGGCAAGGAGGAGCAATTGCAGTATGGGGGTATAGAGGAGGAGTGATTAGTGAATGAGGGGGAGGAGAGGATGTAAAAGGAAGAAGGAGGAAGATGAAAGTTAACCTACGGATCAAATAAAAGTTATGAACACTATAAAGTGTTTCAAAGTATACAAAAAGTGACATTAAAAAAAAACACCATAACACGTGACTTATGAGTCTCTATGAGTGTGATTGCATGATGTTAATGAATGTGGAGTTAAGTGGCCTTGTTCCTTTGATGCTGACGAACAAGTGCTGGTTTGACCCAAAAATACACTGTCATAAATCAGTAGCTGTGGCTTTAAATACAACACTATTGTGAAGCAGGCAAGAAAATGCTCCAAGTTTTCATATGGAGAATTTTACAGCAGCATAAAGTGTAATGTCAACAAAAGCCACAGTTCACAGTTGTGTTTGAAGCCCTGGTTGAGGTATTTCACATCACTGGCTGAGTATATTTAACCTGCAGGCCTGCTCTCCTGCACGTATGAATGAACCTCTCTTACAGGGATACTGTGCCCAATTGACAAGCTGCTGCCTTAAGTAAACACGGGGTCCTTCTAAATGTCTCTATCTGGGTCCCATAGCTGTGTCAAGCGCCAGGGTAAACACTTTGGGGAATTAAGAATGGGTGATTTGTTTAATGTACATTGCATAGGGCTGGGCCCATTTACTGCTGTTGTTTATCTTCTTTTGAGCATATTTGTTGTTACAAGGCTGTTTAGTTCCTGATCAGGAATGAGTTTGGCTACTTGCTACTGAAACTTTCTACTCTGCAGCCATTTTTATTAGACTTTATGGGTGCATGTAATGCTAAAAGATGATTTATTCTATAAGTGAGAGTGAATTTGAAGCAGGGAATGTGAAGCAGTAAAGTAAAGTCCAACTTGCTATAAATACAACTCTATGTCCATCATCTGTTGACTCCCTGCTGTGCACCCTGTCCTCTGCTCTACTCCCTTCCTGCTACCCTTTGAGCCTGCTAGTCTAGGGTCAAGCACTGTCTGACACTTTCACTTCACATCAAGAAAACCTTGAATCTCTCCAGCTAAATCCTGTGGATGAGATTTACATAATTCCATAAAAAGTCCTTAAACAGTTTAACTTACATTTAATTTGCTGAAGACACATTTTCAACAGAATCCTGATTTGTCTGACAATCTACAATCAAGCGTTTCTGCTACATAATGGTAGAAAAGAAGTCACAGCAGATTTGCTGCAGAAAATTAGCACTGCAACATGAGAAAATACAGCAGGAAAGGCTGAGCTGCAGGACCCAGGTGAGGACAAAAGGACACTTGTTCACCTGGTCCTCCATCCCACACAGATGTGCCTTGACAGCCTCACCTATCCTACTGAAAGAAATGGACTGGCTTCCTTGGAAAGACTAGGCTTTACATTGTGCACTCATATCATCACAAACAATCACGAAACAACTAAATCACTGTAAATAGCATACAAAGTAACGGGCCATGGCAAAACAAAAGTTGCATCCCAGTCTAACAGAATTGTGCTCTTCGTGCTCATTTGATATCACACCACTGGCTTTGTTTTCCACTATTCTTCTGAAACATCAGGCAGAGAAGATTGTGAAGGCAACAAAAAGTCGGCACTGAGTAAAAATCCACTTTTTTTGCAAGTAAAAAGAAAAAAGTCAAGAAAAGTTGTGTAACTTACGGTCGTCCTCCTCCTGACATCTGACGATGGATAGTAAAACAACTTGGGATGCTACAAGTAGCAGAACAGTCCTTGAGTCCACAAAGCTGAACATGTCTAAATATTAGACATGCAGGAGCTTGGGTGAGAAGTGAAGGGACGGACAAGACCAGGCTTTCAGTCAGTGGTGTGTTAAGTGTGTTTTCCCAGAGACTTATGGCACCATGCAGTCAAACCCTCCAAAATCTAAGTGGAATCCAACGCGGGGCCCCAGCTGGCACTCTGCACCCACCGCGTCAGGGCAAGCACCGCGGTTTTATGTCCACTGTGCCTTGTATGGATCTTCGTATATTCCAAAATACCAGTCCTTCCCCCAGACCCCCTGTCAAGGCTGAAACCCGAAACTATTCTCCCTCCCCTCGATCCAGCAGCATCTACTCTCCCTGGGATTTTTTTTTTTTAACTTCAGCCCTCCTTCCTCCCTTGACCTGCTTGGCCTGACCTGGCCAAGAGATGCACCTTCACTTTCACATTAAAAAGGGAGCTACAAGCAGCAGAGCACAGCGCTGACTCGACCACATGCCATCATGTCAGTGAATTAAAAAATCTCAAAGCTGACTGAAAAAATGGTTGAAGAAGTGGCCGATGAATGTCAGGGCCATTCTCGGTGTTAATAAAAGTAATTATATATATTATTAATTATAGTAAATTATGTTTTACTGCTTGACCATCTAGAATCTGATTACAAACTATAGTATTGTCTTCGTTGAATGTACTCAACTATGTTGTAGGACATAATACTTAAAACATCTTAAATATGACCTTAACCTGATCTTTCCAGTCCTACGTCTGATTTTTCTAAAATACATAGCTGGAACTCAACCAAAGTAAATATAAGAAAAACTCTGATCACAAACCTTAAATTAAAAATGACATACTAGTCTGTCTGTCATACTAGTCTACTGTTTTCTACTCTGTAAACCTGTGAACTGTGTGATTAAACATAGTTTTCTAATTGCTGTATTGCGTAACTGAGCTGAAAGTCCTCTCCATAACCTGTTAATTAAATTACTATTGTGGCTTTTAAATTTGACCTGACTGTCCAGTGACTATTAAAAATAAATGGCAATTTTTGTAGAATAATGAGGTGCCACTTGCAGTTCAACTCTCAGGTTATGGGAACTCAATGCTGCGTCAGCGGGGTTGTTTGTTACGGTCTAGTCTCTTGGATTATGGATTAATCTGCAGGACCTTGGACAACCTTATAGTGTTGAACTGACCAATCAACAGTGCAGTCATGTCGTGTACACATTACAGTCAAACTTTCTGAGAGCTTTGTCTGTTTGGACAAAGACCATTGACAAGAGGTTGTGAAATCCAGTTAAAACAACACTCCTTCTGTGACTCAAATAAAATAAAATTTGCCTTGAGATAAAACTATATTTTCTGCATTCAGCAGTTAAATGTTATGTGCATGTTATTTGCACGGGCAGTCTAATTATGCAGTAGGTCTGTAGAAGGATTTATTTATCTTCATAACAACATTCCTGATGAAATAGCACATATATGCCAGATTTAGCTATTGTGAAGCTGAGCCAGAAAAGAGATGAAACGTCTGTGTGATCTATATCATGTACCTTTCTCTAGATAGCCCAGGTGAGTGAGCTTGAAAAGGGGTCTTTGTCATGAGGAGAGGCACAGTAATTCCAGGGTCACAACCTTTTAGAGAGCCTCCCCCACCCCCACCTCCCCATCATTCCACATACAGAAAAGATAGATTTTAACCTACCATCTTAGCTCTCGTCTATCAGGTCTATGATCTGTTCAGGTTTACTGGAATTAAGCTTAAAGCCGAAGTTGGTAGAAAACAGATGCAACATCAGCTCAAATTAGATAGCTGAGGCCTTTCTTGCTTTAGTCTGATCATCATAGCTCAGATCAGGTTTTAATTATTTCAGGTTTAACTGGGGACCACAACCAGTGATGATGCTGTCCAGTAATGAGTCCAGCAATGAAAACATTTCAGGAATTTAAACAGCCAGTTGCCCAGCTGAATCAATAATCTGTTTGAGGGAGTATACAGCGCACTTAAGCTGTGTCTAGTTTGCAGTGGCAGGTCAATTCATTGTTGCTGTGTCACGTAAAGAAAGATGAAGTTGCAGTTCTGTTGGAAGGTGCTTTAACTTTGGGAATGACTGAGGGTCTGTTATATTACAGATGTTAAAATAGGTAGGCTATAACAGTTCTTCTTGGAAAAAAGGCAAACTTTCAGTACAGTAAAATACTAAAAATAGAAATCAAACCACCCTGAAATCATAAATATATGCAAGAACATAAAAAAGAGACTACAAAGATCAGTTGGTTGTGATTTGTCCGAAAGAGCAATACTGAGGGAAAACAGAAATCCAAATCAATCTAGAGATGCTAAAGAAATTACATCCTACAAGTGCTGAGGATGTATAAAACAGTAGGACAGCTGAGAGCTGTGGAGCAACCATTCAACATTCATCTGCCACTGCTGTCTTGAAAACGATGTTGCAGCCATGTCCCAACTTCAACTACAGATCTGTATCAATGTACAGCAGCAATACTGAGTTCATTTCAGCTCTACACATCCTTTTTCTCTAGTGCTCTGACTATATACTGCCTTCTGCCGTTTCCCAGCACACACAATAGGCCTCTGTGTGCACGGACCCGCGGAATGCTGCGAGATGGCAGGGCAGTGGGATAGCTGCATGGTGAGGATGGGGGTTGGTGGGTGAGGAAGGGTGTGGAAGCTAGGAGGATGAAGAAGGAGGGGGGTTGGTTTGAGGGTAGGGGAAGAGATGGCAGTGAAGGACGGAGGGTGGTGATGGGGGGGCTGACCTTTCACAACTGTACGGGTGCACAGAGGCTCCAGGGGTCTAGAGGGTGTCTAGGTTTCGGCACAGTGACCGCAGCAGAGGGGTGGCTGTGGTCCTCTGTGTACACACAAACTGGTGATGGGAGGGTAGTTGGGGGGAGAGGGGAGGACAGACAGGACCTAAGGGGCTGACAGTGTCTCACAATGTGTCCTGTCCCTCGTGAAAAACTGACTGGGTTTGTTCAGGTTGTGATTAATTAAAACGGAATGATCAGGGGACAGTTGTGTTGTTACTGTAATAAAATCACCATTGTTGTGACAAAAGGATAATAGCTACCGTTAAGAAATAAAACCCCATTTTGATGAGAAAAACATATAGAACATTTAAATACATTTAAATACTGTGATTTAATTACCAACACAACGAGACTGAGTAACCACGCTAGTGGCCCCAGGAGGAGGTAATGGAGCCGCTAGCACACACCTGCAAATGTTTGCTGGATGAAAAAATTCAGAAGCAACTTTGCTACTCTCACTGCTGGGGCAGAATTAGTGTCATTAACAAAATCAAAAGGATTTGTCATTTGTACAATGGTCATTTTAGGACATCTCAGGGTCAGTTTGTCAGCCCTTACACTATCAGATCTGGCTCAACCTACAGCAGTTCACACTATTCTTTATCAGCTTGAGTGGATGACATCAGCTTTAACTGTACTTCGGCTCAGCTGAGCTTTTAGCTCATCATTAGCATGCTCATGTGCTAACTATTCCATATTAACATGTAGAATATACAAGCAACATACAAGCATACACATGGCTTATTGTTGACTTACTAACATTCAGCAGCAGCAGTTCCTGGGGGGCACTTGGGGGCAAGCTGTGAATACAACAATCATCACCTTTTAAATTGAGATGGCAAACATTGTTAGCAACACTTACACATCCAGCAGCTAACATTACCATCCATTTGGAGTTTTGTTTCATTCACTTGTTTCCGGCCACCTGGCAAATGTGAGTCCAATATTCACTCTATTTCAGCTCTGTTTTTGGTCTCCACCAACTCCTGAGGGAAAATGCGGCTCCTTAGCTGCTTAATGCTCCACTATGTCCACCAGCTAGTCACTGACTGCGGCTGTCTGCCATTCACTGAGCAGGTAGTGTACAGTGGGATTTAGGAGCTTTTTCATTGAAAACAGCTGCCTGCTGTAGCGGAAAATGACTATGAGAGTGGTGAAAGTGAACAAAAACAGGCCGAAGAGCTAAACAATGAGCTGAAACTCAGTATATAGCGCAAAAACGAGTGGAGCTGCAGATTGAAACGATGATTCACACTACACATACACTGTTATTCTGTAGACATAGATTATAGCTGCTTTACGTGTGGGAATTTGATCATTAGTTTTAAAGGTAGGATTCATCTTCCAGGAACCACCATTGTCCCCAGACAATGAAATATGTTGGACGAATACCGATAGATAGATAGATAGATAGATAGATAGACTTCTCAATTTAGAGGAGATCTTTTGACCCTGGGTTGCACAGGGGTAATGGCCCTTGTCTGTTAATTTGAGAAATCCATTAAATGATGCATTAAATCTCTACAAGCATTTAACAGTTTCTAATAAGGAGCTTCGTTTGACGATGTTCTGTTCTTATTTCATGCGTCTGCTTAATATCAAATTATTACGCTCCATGCAGGCAGTCTCATACATTTGACAGTAGAGTGGAGTGGGGTTTAGGCTTAACTAAAACTGGAAATAAATTAAATTAAGGTGTTTTAGGCACTTTGTCTCTGTGGTAATAAAACATTCAGCATGACTGGTGTCTAGTAGCCTGAGTAGAATATGTTTCATGGCCCAGAGGGGCTTTGGGTGGTTTAGAAAAATAAGCATGCATCAATCCTATGAAAATGGCAGTGTAATTAGTTTTAATGTGACCGGAACAGGCTGATAAAGAGGACAAGTAATGGGTCCCAGTGCTTTAAATTGTTTTAGAACTAATAAATATCTCTTACCATGTTTATTACCACATAGTTTTTAGTGTAAACTAGCTGTACTAAAATTACATTGAAAGAATGGTAGACTACATCTTTGGACATCTCTTTTTAAGTGCTTGGATGCTGTTGGACCTGTCTGTATCTTATATTTGTTTTAAGATCCCAAAGTATAATTTTTAATCAGTTTTAATCAATCAAATTTCAACAGCTACTACACCTTTTCCTTCCTAAAGTCCCCAAACTGGCTGTCTACAGTGGCCTCTAAGCCAGGGATTTATCCAGACCTCCAGATTACTGAGCCTGAATCAAAGCACCAGACCCGGTATGTTTCTTTTCCTGTGTGAGGTGGAGGGGGAAGAGGTTAAGTTTGTGCAGGCTTGGTGAGTGCAGCGAGGGGGGCTTTCTCACACAAGATGGAGGATGAAGGGACAAAGGTGGCATTCATTGGCCCAGGAATGGAAAACATTTTCGCCTGAAAACAGAGAAGCTACAACCAGGAGAGGTAGTGCAGAGAGGCCATGGGTTAGCATGCACCCCTTTAGAGTCACACGCCTAGAAATGCAGCGGAGACCACCAGAACCTAGTGAGGCCATGTTTATTTGGTAATGGAGATAATATCAAGTCACACTCTATTATCTGCTAGGAAATACTGTGCAGTCTGCAAGCATGAAAAAAGTAGAATGTCAATGTTTAGCATGTGTGCTGTGAAACTGAACATGGGCGTGGTGGGTTATCACCAGGATCCTTGATCATCTCCTGAATGATTAAACTTGCATTCATAAGAACTGCCTTCAAAATGGTAAGAGGAAAATGAAAATTAGTTCAAAAAGTAAGATAAATAGTAAACATTCCCAACTGGTTTCCTAGTATACGTAAAATGCTCCATCACAGTCAGCCATTATCTAATGAGGAGCATTTCACACAGCAGCAGACATCAAAGACAGGAAGCCAGGCCTCCATCTCAAGAAAGCACAAATTATACAATAAATTATGTACCAGGAAACCTGCCAAAAAACCCAATGGAGAGGAAGGATCCCAGACACATGACTGTGATGTGCCCTCTCAACAAAACAATAGAGAACACAGACTGATATGAGTATAGGGCCCTGGAGTGAGTACGCCACCTAGAGGACAGAATAGTAAGATTTTAGTGTGTCAGTGTGGGAAACTCACCATGGGGTGTCGCCATCTAACAGCAGTAGAAACCATTCTCGTGGGACAACCTGAGTTTTTACTTAGTTTTTACATAGTTAAAAGATTTACCAGGCTTCAACAACACATTTGATTTTGAACCAGTCTATGATTAGATTAAACGAGTAATAACAGATTAAATCTAACTTGTTAGATAAACAATTTATCATAATAATTCCTGTTGTGATACCAACTGACTGACCAAGTCATTATAACCACCATCATCCATCGTCATTATTAACAGTAATTATTAAAAACAACAGTATAATAATGATTATGTTGTTTTTGAAATAGTTCTGCTGCAGCAAATGCTTTGTAAAGTAATATACATAATTAACACCACAAAAAGTTGCAGAACACAGAAAAATGCATTATTAATTAAATATAAGGAAGTATATAAATGTCTACTAATTTAACACTAACGCTTAGTCATTATTCAAAGTGTTGAATGGTCTAACTTATGTGATAACAGTCATAATGTGAGTTTATATATAATAATAATGTGTCAAAATGTAAGTTTACTATGATCATTAAGGGGAAAAAAGTGAGTGCCTTAAAATCAGAGAATATAACTGTAATTGTAAACTATGAAAGTGATTTTCTGCCTTTATAACCAGCAGTTGTAGTAGAAAGTCATACATGTGTGGTTTGGTTTCAGTAGCTGCAGGTTATTGACCCCACCATTCCCTGAACCAATGTGTTGTCTGTGTCACAGCCCCACCCCCAAGTAACAGCCTGTAATTGATCCAGTCTGTAAGACAGCAGCTGCTATTAAAGCTCTGAGGACCAAGGGGAACTGGTCACAAGTATCCCTCTAGATCAGCTACTGGGGGAAAAAATAAACTCTTTTGAATTATTAAAGATTAAGCCCTACTTATCACAATGCATTGCCTGAAAAGTCTGAGGACAGCTAACCCGGGAATCTTGCAGCTTTTTAAAAATGCAGGGATCTCCGCCAGAGTTGGAGCTGACAACATTGTTTTGTCCAGGACGCAGCAACCTGTTCCTTTTCCCTGCCGGGCCGCAGCATCACCCCACACCCACAGAGCTTTTCATCACCAGAAGGGCCCTGACCAAGGACACTCAAAGTAGGTCACAGTATGCACTCTGTCTACAAATAAATCTCCATTAATTAGATTTATTATTTATTAATTTTAATTAATTAGATAAAATATTATTCATTATTCCAACAATATTCCCATATAATATTTCTGAGGAAGCAGTGGTCATAAAATAATTCATGCTGCTGTAGAGACTCATAACTTACCATGATGCAGTAAAATCACAATTTGTAGCCTATAGCATGTCTGAAGTGCAGTTGTTAGAGATTATGTTGGAAATACTCTTAACAGTATTCATTTTCTTCATTTCAAGAGATCTGAAGATCGATATTGCTACAAAAATATTTATCTATTAAATATGAACTTGTCTTTTTTTTCTTACACTTTTTTGTAAGCAAGACATAGTGTGTCAATTAGAGAGCTATGGAGGTGCTGCTGGGCGGCTTTTTCGAAAGCTCTGGGCAGAGGAAGGATAACTAATCTAATCTATCTATCTATCTATCTATCTATCTATCTATCTATCTATCTATCTGTCTGTCTGTCTGTCTGTCTGTCTGTCTGTCTGTCTGTCTGTCTGTCTGTCTGTCTGTCTGTCTGTCTGTCTGTCTGTCTCTGTCTATGATCAGATTTGGCTGATGAGGCCTATGATGAGTCTCATGTTTTACCTTTAAGACTCACATTTTGATGCTTTTCTTTGTCAAAGAAAGTAAACGTGCCCTGCTTGTAGTTCAGTTACAAAATCCCAGCCCATCTCTCCTGCCAGGCTTCTCACAGCGATGACTGATGACTGGCAATCATCACCAGAGCAGAGAGCTTCGGAGCAGCAATTTGGTGTTGATAGAGTCAAAATTCAAAAAGTTACATTAGTTTGACTGTTTTTCACATTATGCTCATTTGCATTAAAAATCCATCATGGCGTGCTTTTATGGTCCAAGAGGCTTTTTTGTAGAGCACATTAACTTGTGACTTGTGTGAGAAATTTTAGGTGATTTGGTCTTCTGCATTTTTTGGGTCTCAATTACAGCACCACCATCTGGCCTGAGAAAACATACTATATACAGAAATTTTACATTTTTGTATGATTGTCTTTTATGTACATATGTGAGCATATATACGTATACGTTGTTGACATAAACCTTGATACACTGCTTATGGTTTTGAGTTACAGTTTTTCTCAGTTGCTTTGGTACATTTCTTGAATCATCCTTAACATTTGCCAAACAGTGAGTGCATTTCTCGAAACAGGTAGTACAAACGGCACAACACAGTGGTTTACCTGCAAAAGCCCTTAACTGGCTCAAAATCCTTAGTCTATCTTTCAAAAGTAAATATTTAGGTCAGTGATCTTGTCAGTGCCATCAGAATGACAAGTCCTTGTGTCTTGTTTATGAACAAGCAAGTCAAAATGTTTAGCCATATTGTCAATATAACAGTGTACTCTGTAAGTATTTTCTGATGTACACTTTGGCTAAGATTTTGATGACAATGATTGAAAATGCACATGGCTGCACTTTTTTTGTATGGCATATATCACTTTCACCAGTACAAAGTTAAACATTCCAGGGGAGAGAACAGGAATCACAGCTATGCTATATCATATATATATATATATATATATATATATATACGGAAGCCCTAAGCTACGGAAGCCCTAATCAAATATTTTTTTACTCCGTTTTCCTGTGATAACGGGATAATTTTCTCATGATTTTGAGATAACCATAAGGGTAATTATAGTGTGGTTTATAATAACATTGGTGAGCTCACTTGGCAGAGTACAGGACTTATAGGCTTAAGGTTGTGTGTTCAATCTTCACTGAAGACTAAATATTTCTTTTTTATATTTTTCATAATCCTCTTCAACAAAGTTTTTATGAAAAGACTGTTTCACATGCTCACATTACTGTAAAGCACGTGCTGGACTCATTCCATCATTCCTAGGCAGAGGAAATTCCTGTTCATTCAGGGGAATCCATGTAACTGTTACACATTTCCTGATGGCTTTCGGAACCTTTGAAATAGCCGTCGGGAAATGTGTGATTGGATTCCCCTCAATCTCTTCATTACAATTTTGCTGAAGACGATAATAAATAACACACAAAAGAAGAAAAAGAAAGTCAACAAGAACATGAATCAAACTAATCAAACTGAGCCCTGTGCTCTACCAACTGAGCTTACAAGTGACACCGGTAATTGCTTTGAAATTATCCTAAAGAAACATACCTGCCAGCCCCTGTATTCAGCTATGGTTTGTTATCTCGTGATCACGAGAAAATGAATTATCCCGTTCTCCCGTTCTATATATATATATATATTACTGCTCACTGTGTATTGTTACTGTTTGCTGGTATTTATGGTATTGTGGGAGAATGGTCTAAGTGTTGCTATTGTGATGTTGTTGTTGTCTATTCTTACTTTGTTTATGGTCCGTAAGAAGCAACATTTCGTATAGCTATGTACTTGTAGGCATAAAGTATTTTAACTTTGATTTTTGATAACGTGTTCAACCATTTTGCATGTAGTGACTAATGCAATGAACTTATGCCTAGATGTTTTGGGGTGTAAGATTATTCAACAGAGACTGGTATAATTCATTGTGACCAGCAGGACATAAGCAATTGATGATGTAGGAAAAAGTAGACAATTGTAAATAATCATTTGCATCAGTGTGTCAAGTCATTTGCAATTTGTTCAAAACAATGAGAAAGTGCTTTTATGATGTGCACAAGTGACGAGATGATGTGGAGGTTGAACAATTAGTTTTGAGAATTTCAATTCTGATCTGTGAAATGCACCAATGCGACTGAGAAAAACTGTAATAAATTGGAGCCTGTTGTGTGTTGTTTGTTTTAGCAGAAGTAGGTTGATGTCGAGTATGGAGGACCTACTTTTCTACACCATCACTGATGGCAAAGAGATGATCCCCCTCTCCCAGTTCATCTCTGTGAGTCAACAACACATTCACACTTCCTCTGTGACGCCATGGAGGGGTCTTACTTACCATGGCACATGTGGACATACACACGAACACACTCTCCCCTACAGCAGTATTGTATTTCCTTAAAGAACCTATGTCTTAAGTTAAATCAACCTTGCAGAGTGACATAGGAGCCCACAACAGGAATGGAGGAGTTACTCCAGCTGAATGCAGGGTCAAGTTTAAAATGTGTGTAGGGACCTTCTTATGTAATAGGACTAAATGTAGTAGGTGTGACACTGAAGTAATCAGCACCACAGAACAACATCCATTTATCACGTTAAATTATTTTTTGTTAATTAATTACAATAATATCTCACGATGTTGAGGTTATCACTGCCCACATTTAGCTTCACATGATGCCACCTTTAAGACACATTAAAAAAAGGCAGATACAGACATCTGGTGGCCTCTGTGTCTATGGCAACTCAGTCACTTATTTTAAAAAGGAACGAAGAGACATGTGTCAACACAGGTGGCTTGTTGTCGCATCACGGATGACTGGATGTGTTTGCAGAGGTGACTCGGTTAGGACATAGATGGTGACAGTGTTTGTGAGTATCCTTGTCATGTAGACACCTGCAGAAACATTCATTCTAACAAGTCAGTTAGACTCAAAGTCATCTTATATGAATATTTCTTGTTAAAAAAATACATAATTGTCATGGGGTTAGTTTCAGTTTCTCTTGTTTTAGAAATCACAAGACAGGATGGGACTCCTAACTTCAAGTGGAAGTGGCTGATTTTCACGGGAAATAAGCATAAACAGTTTTACTCTATTAACACATTTTCAAACTTGCCTTAAAAAATTATAATTCAATTCAGTTTTATTTACATAGAGCCAATTCACAACAACAGTTATCTTATAGTGCTTTTCATATAGAGCAGGTCTACACCGTACTCTTTGTGCTATTGTTATATAGTTTTAAATACATATTTTTTCCTGCCAGACTAATGCCTGGTTTAGATGGAGATACCTGGCAAATACTGTAGATGAGCCTAGATAATAATTTTAACGCACCAGACGGAAGATCTTTATATTCTATCAAAAACCTTTCAATTTTATATTTTAATATTGTATTGAATAATTGATTCTTTATTGCGTATTTTCTCAATATATTAATGAATTGTTTGGTCTATAAAACATCAGAAAATAGTAAAGAACAACTTCCCAAAGCACATTTACTTGTTTTGTCTGAACAACAGTCCTAAAGATATTGAGTTTGCTATCGCAGAACACTCAGAAAACAAGCGAATAGTCATGTTTCTGTCGATTGCCTAAACAATTAATTGGCTAACTGTTTGAATTTATATTGATTATATACAGATTCAGGCATATGGTGTACTTGATTTCATTGGGAAAGATATCAAGTAAGAAACACTATATTTTGCCAGCTGAGCTCTTATTCACCTATCTGGGTCTGTTTTGTGTGGTTATTGAATTTGTGAAGGCAAACTTTCTCATAAACCTAAACAGAAAGCAAGCCCACAGTCATTTGAAGGATAAATCTCTAAAATAAGCAACCCCAACTTTAGCAATTCATGCCCTGCAGCTACAAATCACTCACAGACATTCAATAACAGCAACAGCAAGCTTGCAGCGCGTGCATGTTGGTCTGTTCTCACTGAATCAGTTTTCAGATGAGATGACTCAAAAAAACACTGTGGAGTGTCTCTGGTCGGGAGGGTCATGCACATGGTGTCCCCAAAATAGACGCGTGTGGTTCATACAGTGACTGTCAGCCTGAAGTGTGACTTACTAGAGTGATTTCCGTGATCTGGTCTACGGCTGCATTTCCTCCTCAATCCCATGTTGTCACCTCTGAGCTCTGAAGTCCCCTAACTATATATATATATATATCTACACATGTTTGAAATCCCGCAAATTGATATTACATAATCACAGCTGTGCATGACTCAAAGTGTTAAAGTCTGTCATCTAGGACCCTCTCTTTTTCTCTCTTGTGTATTAATTTGCTTAAGCACCACCTCATCTGCCCTCCTCTCCAGGCTTTGAGAAAAACTGGTTTGTTGACGTCTGACCCTCGGCTGCGTGACTGTGTCCATCAGATGCGACAATCCACACGTGACTCTACCGGGCCAGTCATGATGGACAAGATGCTATTCAGAAGGTGAGAAAAGCTTTGTTTATTTATGGAGACATAGGTATGCCCGCCATTCTTCAAATAGGAGTATTGAACTTTTACCTGCATGTGAAAATTGGACAGAATGCCCTCTGTATCGTTTTCTATCACTGATGCAGAACCAGTTTTACATGGTGTTTATTATAATGTTTCAAGTAGATTTTCTAGTGCTTAGAATTTTAATATTCAAATTAGTTTGTGAGAACTGCTAATGAATTTGAGGATGCTCCCAATGAAGTAATGGGAAAAAAGAAAAAAAGCTGCAAAGTTAGGTCAGGTTACTAAGGTGAGGTACTTTTTTGCGGTTACGCGAAGGAGTAATAGGAGCAGTAATCTGTGGTCAGCGCTATTTAAATCCAAGAGATTGACAGAGACAGGCGTTTTACGGGTGACAGCTGCTACTAACCAAATTCACGTGCACACATGCCAGCCAAAGCGGTAGAGGGTACAAAAACAGACACAGGGGGTCTCCGGGGCTGTCAATGAAAGGGCATCATTCTGGTTGAGCTCCAGACTGTGGCAATTACATCAGAAGACTCAACAGATCTGTAAGCCCCATGCAGACTGTTGTCCAAACAGTATAATTTCCAAGTGTAATTCACTCAATCTAATCCTTTAACCTGGAACAGACGAGGGTTACACAGTCTGCTTGTCTTTGTTAAACTTAATTGGCCGTGTCCAACTTCATCCTTTCCTGGAGAACACTCAAGAGCTCACTAAAAATATGGTTCTAGAAATAGAGAGAGCTATTTCCTTTTTTTTTAGAAAATGACCCATATGAATAATGCAAGCTCTCTCCACTCTCTTCTCCTGGTGTCCCAAAACCTCACGCTAGCATTGCCTTGGATTAGTGAGGGCTGCAGGCCGGATATTTTAGTTGAGACCAAGTGTGACGGAATGCACATACCATTTCTCGAGAGCATACAGAGTTGCTGACCAATTTTAGCAATGAAGCTATTATAACTATTAGGATCTGCTGATATAAGCAGGTGTGTTTGTTTACCCTTAAGGTGTTAATTGGACCAAAGCAGGTCACTCTGAATCCAGTGTGATGGGGGGAAAAAGACAAACCCCAGTAAGGAGCTGAGCATTTCAAATAAATGGAAATTGATTTGAGTTTCAGTTATACAAACATTTCTCAGGCAGAACCAGTGTCAGTGACTGAGTCTAAACCTTTTGGCAAATGGGTGGACTGACTTCCAGAGGAGAAAAAAGCAAAGTGTAAGACAGGAGGGTGATGGTTAAAATCCTGGTGTTCTTGCTAATTATAAAAAAAGTTATCTAGCCATAAAACTATACCTATAACTCAGTGTTAGATAATTAACAACACTTACATCTCACTTACAGAAATTAAATTAGCCATACCAGCCTGTAGCTCTCCCCATTAGCAAGCCTGCTAACTGTACAACACTCTTCTGAATTGTAGTGATAGACCGATCATCAGGCATTTTGAGATAATCTGCATTGGCCGATACCTGCGCTCACAAGGCCGATCTATCATCTTATATGACAGCAAATCTAATCTAAACCATTACTGGCTAGCGTTAAATATATGTTATTATTCTGTAGAGAATAATGCAGTTGCATCAGTGTGTCAAGTCATTTGTTTAAAACAATGAGAAAGTGCTTTTATGATGTGCACAAGTGACAAGATGATGTGGAGGTTGAACAATTAGTTTTGAGAATTTCAATTCTGATCTGAGAAATGCACCAAAAGCGACTGAGAAAAACTGTAACTGAGCTTTGCAAGACAGTAACTCCTCGACCTCCACCTTTACCTACAACATTTACAGTGTTCAAAGTCATGTCCTGAACATTATAATGCAGCTTCAAAACAGCTTCAAAACAGATCATGAAACCAGTCCTAGACTGTAATGCACTGACAAGCTATTGGATATCTAACATTACATTCATTAATAGGATATTTGAAAAGGTAGTTGCAGTAAAGAAAATAATATCCTGGAAGAATTTCAACCAGGCTTTGAAACATACCAGAGCACTAAAACTGCTCGACATCAGACTAAACTCTGATGAAAATAATGTCTCAGTTCTTGTCCTCTCAGACCTAAGCGCAGTGTTTGATACATTTGACCACAATATCTTAATCAGTCTTCTTGTTGGTTGGTCTTACTAACTGTGTGTTCATGCCTTGATTTCAAGTTGACTTGATTACTGTGAAGCACTTTTTTACAAGCCTCCCAGCTCATTCAAAACACTGCAGTTGGACTATTGACCTGAACGAAAAGGAGAGAGCACATTTGTCCAGGTTATGCTGCTTTGCACTGGCTTCCTGTAACATTTAGAATTGATTATCCAAGAGGAGTTAAATCAAGGGCAACTGTTCTGAGCAGAAGAAGCTTCTTGGAGGAGAGGTGAAACATTGATTTAATCCTCCTTGAATAACTATGACCTGGATGACTGAGAACCTTCATAGACGTCCTTTTCCTTAAAGTCAAAGCCCTTAATGGGATAGGACTTGCCTTAAAGAACACAGCAATCATCTACTGCTTGTTTATTGGAGGTTACCTGAAACAGCCGAAAGAAAATAGGGGACGCAGCCTTTGTCAGTTACGCCCCAAAGCTAAGGAACACACTCACCATAGATAGATATCAGGGAAGCCAGCTTGCTAAATATGAGAAAGCTAAAAATGTATTTCTTCATTTTAGCCTTTAACTAGCCATGACTCTTTTTTTGCACTTTGCTTTGCATTAATGCACAGCTGCAATTCTTTTAAAATGTTGCATTTAACTTGATTTTATGCATTGTATGTATTCTTTATTTTTTTACTTTATTTGTATAATTATTATTTTGTGGGTTTTATTTTCCATCATGATTTAGCATGGATAGCATTCTATCCCTGTTTTTATGTTCATGTCTTTTTTCATGTGAAGCAATTTGATCTGAAATTCTTGTTTGAAAGGTGCTATACAAATAAAGTTATCATTATCATTATTATTATTATTATTACACCCTGGTACAATAAATGTTTTATGGTGAATGTTTTTTTCAGTAGAAAGTAGTTTAAATGGAAATTGTATTACTAAAGTAACCAGGGCAATGTTTTACCGTAAAACATGTTTCAAATGCAACTAAGGGTAAGTACTAAATATGTTTTTTTGTTTGTTTGATAAAACCGACCATTTAAGGAGTTTACCAATAAGCTATTCCAGAGCAGGTTTGCCTCAGAAAAATTTTTATGTCTGATGTGTGTTTTTCAGCATTTACAATTCTGTAATGGTATTGTAGTTGAATTAGAAAACATAAATCTAATACTGACACTAACTGCAGCATCCGTATTTGAAGTTCTTTGCAAGTCTCTTCATGACGTCAGTTCAATCATGTGTCCTCCTGTAGATGCGTGGGCAACAACATCATGCTGCTGACTAAGGCCTTCAGAAAAAAGTTCATCATCCCGGACTTTGAAGAGTTTGCCCAGCAGATTAATAAGATGTATGATAGTGCACAACAGCAGGAGGTTGGACAAGTAAGTAACACACTAACACACACATACTAATTCAGTGTCTGCTCATTCACTACAGTTACACTCACATGTGTTTCACGTCATCATGCAGGTAGCTAATTACATTCCTCAGCTGGCTAAGTTCAGCCCTGATCTGTGGGGTGTATCTCTGTGCACAATCGATGGACAGAGGTACAGTAACATCTTTAATGTATGTTTCCATTTTGAAAACATCACCCAGGTGTATTGCCTCACTAACACTCCTCCATGTTTTTATTTTGTTTTTTTTTTGTTTTGTTTCCATAACTGTTTTCCATCACATCCTCATGCCATGCAGACACTCTGTGGGTGACACAAAGGTTCCCTTCTGTCTGCAGTCGTGTGTGAAGCCTCTGGAGTACGCCATCGCAGTGCACGAGTTCGGCACTGAGCATGTTCATCACTTTGTGGGCAAAGAGCCCAGTGGATTCAAGTTCAACAAACTGTCTCTAAATGAGGAAGGTAAGTGATAAGTGTAATTGAGACTCTCTACACAAGCAGTAGCAATAATACTGAGTGTACGTATGATTAATTCTAGTTTTGTAAAAAGCAAAACTGCACAAAACACACTGGCTCCACTTGAATGTAACTGAGAAATGTTGGCAACTCTGGCCCTTGTTATGTCAACAGGCTCTGGTTGTTGGCAAAATGTGCAAGTGCAAGAACAATCCCTCATTTTATTAGGAAAAAAAGTTGTCCAGATGGACTTTAAGCTAAATAGCCACTTGTTATTACGCACTCCCCTCTTAAGCAAACAGGATTGTAGGGTGTGTGTGTTCAGTTTATCAGTTGATGTTATGATGTTACCCTGATGAAATAGCCCCTCTAATATCAGCAGTTTATTGGTTAGGGGCAAATGAGTTATAACATGCTCTTGCTTTTTGTGCAGATAAACCACACAACCCAATGGTGAATGCTGGAGCTATTGTCATCAGTTCTTTAATTAAGGTAAACTTTAAAGGCTTGTCAGCTATGAATGTATGATGTAATTGTAGATGCTTACTGAATGCAGAGGTTTTCTTTTTACAATATACACACTAAACTTACTACACAGTTGGTTGTCAGGGCAAAACAAAGCATGGCATCTCAGGAAGTATCCGGTCATGCCCACAAATATTCTCTTGGTTTTTAAATCTAGACCTCATTAAATGTTTTTGCCCTTTAATTATTACCAGTATCACTGAAGGGTCTTCGAAAGTAATGATGTAAAACAAGAATCTGAACAGACATGTTTCTTTGTCCACCTATAAAGTTGATGATACCACTTCCTCTTGTGTCATTATTGACACATTTCACTCATTAAAACAAACACCATACTTGAGACAACATTTGCATTATTTTTTTAGTGGAAGGTACAAAGACATCTGACAATGCTGTAATCTTACTGGTTCTGAAAATTATATTTATTATGGTCTAAACAAGTGCGCCATTGGTCTGAGTTCAAGCCCTGTGAGAAGCCACAGAATGCTAGCCTCTTTTTCTTAAAGCTAAAACCATTGGTGATGTTGTACTTTTTAATGAGTCATCTATTAGCTGTTTACTTGGTGCCCGTAGCAGCTGGACTATGTTCATCACCATCTGACTGACCAGCCGCCCTACTTATCTATGTGCTTTGGCCTTACTGTAAAATGGGGGGCAGTGGGAGGTTAGCCATACATGGTTTTGTTTTTTGCCTCTGTGGAGCTTTCCTGAAGTTTTCCAGCTGACTGAAGAGATACTCTGGACTTCTTATCATATGTGAGTCAGGTAGTGATGCTCGCTTATGTTTGTGTGTGTTGAAGAGAGCAATACTGTTTGAACATAGTTTGCTTACTATATTTGCTTATAATTTATATACATACTGATAAGGTAAGAGAAAGTACAAAACTGATAACAACTGTTTTTAACTTTCTGCAACATGCATGCCGCTGTGGGAACAGCCATACCTGCAAAAGTTTAAATGTCACACATTTATATGTTCAAAAACGAGTTGGCAGAGCAACTTCCTGGAAAGGCATAAAATCAAATCCTTTATTGTTCCATGAGGTTTAGCCTCAGGTTATCGCTGTAAGTCACAGTAATATTTGATATCATCTTTAACCTTTATAGGTAGAGTCATTAAATATGAATGTGACTACCTTCCCTGTTTGGTAACTTTACAACTTGGTAATGATCCTTTCTGGTCAGGGAAATTCAAGCACAGCCATAAACAGCCCCCAGGCCACAATGTGCACATTGACACGTGGACTGACACGTACAAAAACATCATGTACCTCGACGCCCACCCAAGACCAGGACTATGCTTTGACATCAAATTACTCAAACACTGCCATCTATAGGGGCTCACTGACTGTTGGCATACTTAAAACTTTTCTTCCCCCTCTGTTCACAGCCTCATTCAAATACAGCCGAGAAGTTTGACTGTGTGAGTAAATACTTGTCATGTTCAAACTTTTCTTATTTGTTTGGCCTCACTACTGAACCATGTGTAAATATATTGCAGGTGATGGAGTTCTTGAAAAGCATGGCTGGTATGGAGTATGTGGGATTTAGCAATGCAACGTGAGTACTGTGCTTCAGGAAATGCAACCTTATTGTCCCGTGTCATGTGAAATGCAACTTTCTAATACCTGTTGTGTTCTTGCAGTTTCCAGTCAGAGAGGGAAACCGGTGATAGGAATTATGCAATTGGTTATTACCTCAAAGAGAAAAGGGTGAGTTTTATAAGGTATTTCATGTTTACTCACCTCTAGTGCTTGTTCAGTGTTCAGGTTTTCAGATAAATTGAACATCCTCAATGTGTGCTGATTCTGATCTTATTCCTTGCAGTGCTTTCCTGACAATGCTGATATGACAGCAGCCCTTGACTTCTACTTTCAGGTAACACTCGTTGTCTTTAACATGGTAGTATTCTGTGAATGAAGCTTTCAAGGAAACATTTGATATTTGGGGAAATAATGTCTTTGCTTGCTGGTCAAGTGTTACACGAGGAGATTGATAGTCTGGCTTTTTAGATGGTTTTTGGATGGATTAAACAAATAAGATATAACATTTTAATTTGTGACCTTTAGATTGCGCTGGAAGACAGATTATCTTACTTTTAGACAAAGCCAGGCTAGCTGTTTCCCCGTTTCCAGTCTTTATGCTAAGCTAAGACAACCAGCTGCTGGTTGTACTGTGATATTTGGTATCGATATTTGGTATTCTCTGCAATAAAGCAAACCAGTGTATTTCCTGTTCTATATGTCTCTCCAGTTCAAAAAGTCTATATTTCTTTGTTTTTCTGTGCCAGCTGTGCTCAATTGAGGTGACCTGCGAGTCAGGAAGCGTTATGGCTGCCACACTGGCCAACGGAGGTATTTGTCCAATCACAGGCGAGCGTGTGCTGAGCGCCGAAGCCGTTCGCAACACCCTGAGTCTCATGCATTCCTGTGGCATGTACGACTTCTCCGGACAGTTTGCTTTCCACGTAAGTCAGGGCGAATTCAAGGATCTGTTTGAAATCATTGTTACTCTGACTGGTAGCTCGTCATGAGATGCTGAATCAAGGTTTCTAGTACTGTCTAATTTTTAAATAAGACCTTTTGTTTGCTCCTCTTGTTCAGGTGGGCTTGCCTGCTAAATCTGGCGTTTCAGGTGCTGTTCTGCTGGTGGTCCCCAACGTCATGGGCATGATGTGTTGGTCCCCACCTTTGGATCGGCTTGGAAACAGCGTTCGTGGCATTCACTTTTGTCAGGTATGCAGTCGCCATCACAGTTTTATTGATTTGTCTTTGTCTAATTTGTCTATATCTGTATGCTTCAAATATTCCATCTTATTCAACTTTTGTTTCAATAGGAGCTGGTGTCTCACTTCAACTTCCACAATTATGACAACCTGAGACACTTTACTAAAAAACACGACCCCAGAAGAAGATCAGATGATGATTTAGTAAGTTCAGTGCAGAGTGCAGAGTGTGTAACATATATGCTAATTGGAGTTAGAAATATTGCTGAAACATTTTTATGTTTGCCTTTTGATTCATTAGAACAAGTCAGTGGTAAATCTGATGTTTGCAGCCTACAGTGGTGACCTCTCTTCTCTGAGGAGGTAAGTAAAAACAGACACCAGACAAGTACTCACAACAGTGTACAGGATGATGTAATCTTAAAGGCACAGTTAGATGAAAAGAAGCAAAAATACCTCCATATCAAGTGTGTACTTGAATATGAAGCTGGAGCCAGGAGCAGATTAGCTTAGCTTAGCATAAATACAGGAACTAATACTAATACACTGTCCAAAGGTAAAAAAAAATACATTTAAAAAAGCACTTGTTATTTCTCGTTTGTTTAATCTGTACAAAAAAAATGAAGGAAGTCACTGCGCCCAACCAAGAAATAACATGTCGGGCAGAGCTGTTTCCCCCTGCTTCCAGTCTTTATGCTAAGCTAAGCCTAAAGGTGAGCCCGCCCACAGGTCATGTTCAGAAATAGTTACAAAAATACAGAGAAATTTCCAATGTTACCAATAATGGACAATAATCCATTATTTAGGCATAGTAAATGTAATAGCTACACAACCTACACCAAATAGTTTACAAATACCAACCTGTCCTTGACATGGCATCAGTGTCTGCCCTCCGTAACCTTGTCTTCTCATAGTGCTCTCTAACGAGGAAAAGCTACACCTTTGGATGTCCATTTTTGTCGTCACAGTTGATAATCCATCCTCTGAAACGCTGAGTTAATGAGCCTGCACAGTGGCTGCAGTTGCTCCAGAGCCATGTAGAGAAAGAGTTGCGTCATCTCCGTTCAAATTGAATTCAAGTGGCTTTATTGGCATGACTGCAAACAAGCCAATACACACACATATACACAACTATCCAATCTTAATTAACAAAAAACAGTTATCAGTCATACACATTCTCTCCAATTTACCTTTTTTTTCAGCTATGGTGGAAAGGAGGGACTCTGGGTTGCCCCTGGCAAACCAATCATTGCTGGTTGACATAAAACACAGCATTACTGCTGCATCAGCGCTGGCATGTTGCCACAGACACCAGATTTAAAAACTCTGGTATACTGCAAATACAGAGAGATTTACCTGACTGTGATAGGTTTAATCAGCATCGTGTGAACTTGTTTGACAAGAGGTTGAATGTAACAGACATTCATGTATATGTAAAAGTCCCCCCACTCCAGCACTCCGCAGAGTTTCTGACAGTTCGCCATCACTCGAATTAACCTTTCCATGTGTGTTCCCTCTCGTCTCGTCTGCTCCTTTGTTACCCCTCCAGATTTGCCCTTTCAGCTGTGAACATGGAGCAGAGAGACTACGACTCTCGCACAGCGCTCCACATTGCTGCAGCAGAAGGTGACTCTTCATTATTAGTTAATTCATTTCTTCAGTAATCTCAGCTTTGATATTCAAACAGGAATAACTTAAATATGCCGTTGGGGATTCTCACTTTTGTCTGTCAGGTCATGTAGAAGCTGTAATCTTTCTAACTGAAATATGTAAAGTGAATCCCCACATGAAAGACAGGTAGGCATTTTGAATACAAATTTATTCATCTGATATTAGATTCAAACACAACAATCCATCCATTTCAATATTGTATTGTGTTATCTATCAGATGGGGGAACACACCCTTGGATGACGCCATGCAGTTTGGCCATGATGTTGTTGTTTCAGTCCTGCAAGAGTACCAGTGTGTGTACAATGACAGCGACCCACCAGGCGACACAGAGGAGCAGAAGCCCACGCTGGATACGTTGAAGAGCATTGTTTAAACCACAAGGGATCATAAGGGTTTGAAAATGGAAATTAATCTATTTCATTATGCACCTGAGAGAACTGAAATGACACAGGATGATTGAGAGACACGAAGAATGAATGGGTGTATCTTAAATGTGGTAATAGATGTTTTATAATAATGATGTGGGGGTTGTCCTTTAGCTTTAGAAAGCTATACAGTGCAGGATTAAATCCCTTTTTAATGCTTTTCTGCACACTGGAGAAATCTTTCAACATTGTAAAATATCGACAATGCACAATAAATACAGGCCATGCGTTGCTTGTGTGGAGAAAAATTACATTAATTTAAGCCATGATTTGGCTTGTGTTGCAATATTAATAAACCGTTTGTGCTAAGCTTTTGATAGAGAATGCCACTAAGAGATGTAAATATCTTATATATTGTGTTTATTTATTCTTTTTAATATTGACATCTATTTTGCTTCATTAGTATGTCATTTAATCAGGGGATTTTATGCCCCCTGTGTAATAACTGTATAAATATTCCCAAAGCTGCTTTATTAATTATTCTACCTCAACAGGAGGTGATTCACTTGCATTTGTGCCTGTAGCACTGGAGGTTTCATTATAGTTTATGCCAGTTCATTGACGCTCATATAGTCCAGTTTATTCACTGCTGTTACAATGAGTTTATGTGGTTATTGTTTTATTTTTGGAGGAATTGCTCTTGCTTCATTAAAATTACCTTTTTTGTTCGGAAACATCTGTGCGTCTTATGCGCTGGGAACATTTGAGTTACTCTTACACAAAATATATTATTCAATTTATGCAAATGACTGTTGGAAACTAGACAGTGTGTAGAAGTGTTTCTGACATAATGAAAAGTAAAGCTTTTGTTTGTTAGTATGCAGTGTCCCGAGAATCTCAACCACCATAGGATTAATAGTGTATATTTAACAGTGCTAAATGCAAACTAAATCATATGATAAAAATGTAATACTCTACACTTAAATCATCTCATATTATTGCATCTTATGTCTTTGTAAATATGTATCATCCTGCTGTAAATAAAAGTATAAAATGTGAAAGCACTTTCAGTGAAGTTATTTTATTAAACAATATACATGAGAATGAAAAAGGTTTTGTGTTGAGTACAGCTTTGTAACTGTGTGGGTAATACCAGAACAGAGCTTAAACGAACTTTAGCTCCTTTTCCACCGCATGATACCAGCTCAACTCGCCTCGCCTTTACACATAACAGCACTCTGACGTGACAACACTGCAGACCACTGATTGGTCAGAGAGAATCGTCACTATTCACTGCATCAACATTGCGTGCACCAGACAGAGGGCAACAACAGAAAGTTTTATATTTATATTTATATATGAAATGTTTTACTTAAATCAAGAGACAGTGGGGGGTGGGGGTGGGGGTGGGGGGGTCGCGTTGAACATTACGTCGCGGTAGTTGCGTTGCTATGACGTCCAGCTACATTGAGGGGTACTATCTCTGGGTACTATCTGCAATGCATAACTGAGGACAGCGGGCTAAAACCAAGTTGATTCAAGGCGAGTTGAGCTGGTACCAGTAATGGAAAAGAGGCTATAATGTTCCTCTCAAAAACAAACCACACATCCTTTTCACATCATTTAATCTGAGAGGTAGGTACACACACAAAAAGCTTCTGATGATTGCCTGAGGCTGGACGATATACACAAAACTTGCATTGTTAAGAGTCATGATTATGAACCAACTGGACCACGGTCAAATCGACCATCACCTGCAATTAAACTGTAAATGATTCACACAATGATATTGCTTTTGTTCCTTGCACTGTTGTGATAAATGTTGCCATCTTGCCAAACGCAAGCTTATAACGGCCGTCACAATCATAGTTCATCCTGCTTCACTTCAGGCCTTCAGGTTCCTCCAGGCCAGAGTGTGTGAGCAGCTCCCCGTCCCAAATACCAAACGCGGGGCAGAGGGGACCCTTGAACTGGACACTGATGGTGTGAATGATCGCGGGTTTTTCGATGTCTACCAGCCCCAAAAGGCCTGCTTCGTAGTCGAGCAGGATGCCTACGCGGTCCGGCTTGCCCACCACCATCAAGGGAACTATCTTATTGCTGGTCATGGTAAACCACTTGCGCTGAGCGTAGCCGAACACCCAGGAGGAGCTGTTGGTGCCCACGCAGTCATCTCGGGACATTAGTGCCTCAGCCACACCCAGACGAAACTCTTGAGACTTTTTGACAGTCACCTCCCAGTAGTGCCGTCCGCTGCTGATCTTCTTGTCGCCAAACACAACGGCCCAGTAACGGAAACGCTCAGGGGTGTCTTGTGCATGGCTGGGGTCCAGACCCAGCATGCGGTAGATGACGGCAGTGTCTTTCTTGAAGAGGTCTAGACTGCTGTGAGCCGTTCGCTCATCAAGCCTGAACTGAAGATCTACAGAGAATAATCAGAAACATTTGGTATTTAATAATGAAAACCTCACTGGTGTCTCCATTAGCATCCAAATCTGGCTCTATGCTTGTGACAAGAGTTTAATAAATCTTTTTCACTGCAGACATTTTGACTTATGAATCACAGGTGTGATAACATTTATTGCTGCTTTGGATTGCTGGAAATTACTGTTATTATTATCATCAACTGTGCTTTTACTGCTATGCAGGTATTACAAAAAGTATACTGTAAAAAAGGCCCCATCTTGGACTTTTACTATTTTAACTTCACCTATAGTATTAATGAGCAATAGACAGATTAATCAATCAGCTGATTAATGGGGCTGATTTCTGCCATTTTGAGATAATTGCATCGGCCCATACCTGCATTCACAAGGTCCAAATATCATCCTAAATGACAGCAAATCATAACTAAAACCATTTCTAGCTAGCGTTAAATATATATTGTTATACTGTAGAGAATAATGCAGTTGAATGACGTCACTTTTTATAAACTGCGCCCCGCTCTCCCTTAAACACTAGTCACATTCTGAAATCTAAAGCAGAACCCAATGTATTTTTCTATTTCATTAATTAATTTTAAAAAATAATCTAAAACAACATGTTACTGGCTAAGATAACCATGTATTAGATTGTACTCTTCGTGGAATAATGGAATTATACATGAGTTTTCTTTGTTTTGATATCGGTATTATATATCGGCCATCATCTGTCCTGCTCTCTAAATATCGGCATCGGCCATTAAAAAAAACATATTGGTCATCTACTAGTATTAATTGTTCGATTACAATTGTTTATGTTTTAAATATCTGTTTTATTTGTGTATTTAAAACAAATCCTTTCTACAATTTTTTTTATTGTTCCTATTTATTGCATATGCCTGTGTTGTGCATCTTTATGTATGAAATGATATATTAATACAGTGTTATTATTATTATTATTATTATTATTATTATTTAGGAAATTGCGACAGGCATTTTTCTCTATTTTCAAATATTATATAGACTAACTGCCGAAAAACAAAAGAAATCTTCAATTGCAGCCATAATAAATATTTAGGTTAGCAAGAGTTAGTAAAATAACATGTCAATTACAAGATGGACAGGCTTTTGACAGGAAAGAAAAGAAAAACTGCTCATCAGGGAAAAACCTCAGTCAAACCCAAAACATAAAGCAACCTATCTTGCTCTCCTGTTTACTGTCAATATAGCAGAAGAGCTTTGTGTCCTTCATGGGTAAAAAAAAATTTTGGTTGAAAGGCAAAGTTTATCATGCATTTTCATTTGCTCAACGGAAACAAATGCAAAACTACTGTAGGAAAATGCAGCTGATGTTCTTGATCATGTTATTTTCATATTGTGTTCCTAGTTGTTTTGAGTCCACTGTAGTCCTTCCAAGCAAGCAATAGCCGTCATTTCACCGTCTAGGTTTACTATAGGCCTGATTTAGTCCGGCTATGAGTTAACCCACTTCTAGCCGCAATAACTTTACATGTGGTTACATGACGTTTCTGCCAAAATAACTTGCAATGTGTATGATATTCCATCATTTAAGCAAGGTCTACAGTGATTAAAGTTTTTTGTTTCATTTCTTACACATGATTTACGTGCAGCCTGTGCGTAGACACGATTTAGCTCATAGACAGACCGGCTATGTAGCCCACTTTTAGTCAGAAAAGTCAAAAATGATTAAAAGTGGGTTTTTGCCCTGGCAGCACATGAGATGGTTGATATCCCATTATTTTTGCAATGTCAATAATATCTACAAGATATTAAGTGTCATTACATTGACATGGTCTATCTGTAGCCACGATTTAGCTCTTATTTAGAGTCTGCTTTTAGCCCACCCGGAGAAATAGAGGCGATTAGTGGTCTAATATCAACGGCTTCGCTGTAGCCCTGTTTCAGACCAAATTGGTTACATGTAGTTTTCACCCGATGCAGCTGTTGAGGTGCGTGATATCATTTCATCAAATGCAAGTAAACGTTTGAAACATTGAAATTATCTTTATTTTCGCTGTAACGTTCACTACATTAACTAACAAACTAACAAAATGCAATTACTATTTTCAACCGCTAGATGGCAGCTGTAGCCCTACTGACACATGACTACTGGCAACGCGAGACTTGAAAGTTAGACATCAGCAGAGCCCTTTAAAGGAGAAGGGTCCAGCTGCAGCCCGCATACAAACCATAGACTGTATATAAAAACCAGACAAACGTGACGGAAGTTGAACTTCCATATATGGGTTGTCCCAGAAGCCACCGCGCACAAAACGTGATGACGTTTGTCTCGACCGCTCGGCCCACGCATAGTTGTTAAATAAAAAAAAGAGCCGTAAAAAAAGAGGTGTCAAGTGTCAAGGTAGTAATCAGTTTGCATTGGTTAATATTTAATATGCTATAATTATATATTATTAATTATACTATAATTCCTGCAAATACTTATTTATAATAGCCTAATGATAATAATAAGGCAATGTTTCAATTCATACCACTGTTGTATATTTTATTTCTTCCAAAGTGATTTTAAGTTTCACAAACCAAGAATATTCTGTAATATTACATCACGAGCCAGATGTGTCTCGATTTAGGTTAAAACTTAACATTACTGAGAATTTATTGACAGAATAACAGCGGTACGAACATTATCAGCTGTTGCTGGACACGTCCGCTGTGTTGGCTGCAGTGGTCTGTGTGACTGGGCCTGGGGGAGCTAACCGTAGCTAGCAAGCTATTCCTGACAGCCCCCCGAAGTATATTCCTCTTACCCCAACCAGGGTATGTGCCTAAAGTTATTGATTATATGCATGTCGACCGGTTAACCCTACAGCGGCGCACATCGGCCGAGCAGATAGGGATATCCTCCATTGTGTTGATGTGCAGCCGGTAACGTTACTGCAGCTATATAACACCCATCGGCACCGTGGTCGGCACTTACGGAGCTTCTCAACTCTGAAAATGTTTGAAAACATTTTCGATTCGCTGCCAATTTTCGTAAAACTGCCAATATTTGAAATCTACACAGTTGATTTCTCGCCTAAAAACTTCTGAGAAGTGTATTTATAGTTCTGTTGTTGGCTTCTAAAGAATAAAATGGTTTGCATTAGGGTCTATCATGTACGTAAGCCGAGATGAACGTCATCACGTTTTGTGCGCGGTGTCTTCTGGGACAAGCCATATTTGAAAGGTCAACTTCCGTCACGTTTTTCTGCGGTCTGCAGCTGGATATACTTGCTTTAAAGGGTTCTGGACATCAGGGATGGCCAGAACTCACAATAAAGACATCCGCCTTTTTTAAACGAGGGATACGTTACGATTTCGGCCTTTCAGCGAGCAACGGGCGAGAGTTTACTGCAAACAGTGGAAGCGAAAAGACATTTACTTTGGTCTTGTAAGTATCTGTGTCTTTGTTTGACATGTCTTCATTATTTATCAACATTATATGTTAATGTGTAGGAACATTGTGGTTAGCTTAACATGCTGCATGCAAGTGTAACTTAATGTTACTGTAACGTTACTCCGTGATACCCATGGGTTTCCTCGTGCCCTCACAAACTCTGTATTATCTGAATTCAGAAGGGGTTAACATAAAACATGTACAACCTTACCTATTATAATTTGTAATGAAAGCCACACATATTTTACTCACTAGATTATTATGATGTGAAAATATGAGTTTTTGACTTTTGACACTAAATATTTATTGTAAATTCTCCAGCATACAGTCTGCAAAGACAACAATAAATATTCAGAACAGAACACTTACATTCACCACACATAGCTCTCTCAAAAGAATAAAAGCAACTTTCTCTATTTGGTTGTTCTAATGCAACATGGCTAAAACATGTGTCCTGTTCAAGTATCTTTATGTTTTCCACAGAGATAAATGGGTCAGTAATAAATACTTTTAAATTAAAAACGTTTTTTTAACCTTCATTAGAATGATAATTACAAACATACTGTATGGTTTCATTTAAAATCATTTGATGATAGTAGTCATGTCTTATGGGAAAACAGTCATCATAGTCAAATTATAATGTTTACTTATATTCATATTCTTACATATTCAACAGTTATGGATCCCATTTACCCGAGAGGCTGGCACCAACCGAGAGACCCATGTGATGCTCTTACTGCATCAAGTAGCAGCGTAGATGAAGACCTAGATTTGGATGTAGCCAACCAATTTATTTTATCATTATTTATGTTTTTATTACCGCATGTTGTTAAAATTGTTTGTATTTTCATAATATATATGAACTGTTTTGTATTTATAATATTTTAGCAATAATTCCTTTATATTTTCATTATGTTGTATTATCTTAAGTTGTCTACGTTGTAATCCTTTTTCTTAATAAAATCTTTATATTTAACTTGTTTGGACGGATTACCATTTGCGAGAACCTGTTTTGTTTGAGTAGAAACAACCCTTTAGCCACTATTGTCTATTAGAGGTAGATATGTGGTCATTTAAAAGCTGTGTATTTGGTCTATTCTTGGGCTGTGGTTAGACGTCTATCAACTTTTCACTGACAGCCCAAATTCAGCCCTGTTTTAGCCTAGATGGTTGGGTTCTGTTTAGACGTCTATTAGACGTCTTTTAACCGTGAAATTGCTTGCTGGGTTGGATTGTCTGACCTGAGGTTTGTTTTGTTTTTACAGCTAAACTAAGATACGCTTGTTAGCACAAGGTAAAGAATTAT
Organism: Micropterus dolomieu; assembly: GCF_021292245.1. Classification (NCBI taxonomy): domain Eukaryota; kingdom Metazoa; phylum Chordata; class Actinopteri; order Centrarchiformes; family Centrarchidae; genus Micropterus; species Micropterus dolomieu. The sequence goes on from NC_060157.1 coordinate 10,926,403, forward strand.
CATTTCACTTTATAATCCCTCATGCATCCCTGAGTCCAGGTAGAAAACACTAGGAGATAGAGGCTTTCCGGTCTATAGCTAAAATCATGCAGCCCAGATCTGGCCCAGATCCTTCATAAGTTCTTTAGCACAACGGGCCAATGCCGGTTCGGATCCGGTTTTCACATCTGGGCCGGCACTGGTCCAGCTCCAGAACGGATGACAATTATTATGTAGTCATTGGGCCCAAATGTGGGCCAGATCTGGACCAGTTCCATACTGGATCTGGCCCAGAGTCTCTAAGATACTGTTGAGGATCCGGTTTTCACATCTGGCACTGGGCCAGCTCCATTTATTAGTTCTGGCCTGGATTCACACCACCTCTGACCTCTTTCATAACCTTGATCTATACCCACAAAATGTATACAAAAATATGGATTTTTTTTGTTAAAGGGATAGTTAAAATTTTTGCCATCAGATGTTGTGCATGACTCACCAAGTGCTATGGATCCTACTACTAGGTAACAGTGAAGGTACAGTGGGTACGGAAAGTATTCAGACCCCTTTAAATTTTTCACTCTTTGTTTCATTGCAGCCATTTTCCAAAAATCAAAAAAGTTCATTTTATTTCTCAGTAATGTACACTCAGCACCCCATCTTGACAGAAAAAAACAGAAATGTAGAAATTTTTGCAAATTTATTAAAAAAGAAAAACTGAAATATCACATGGTCATAAGTATTCAGACCCTTTGCCGTGACACTCATATTTAACTCAGGTGCTGTCTATTTCTTCTGATCATCCTTGAGATGGTTCTACACCTTCATTTGAGTCCAGCTGTGTTTGATTATACTGATTGGACTTGATTAGGAAAGCCACACTCCTGTCTATATAAGACCTTACAGCTCACAGTGCATGTCAGAGCAAATGAGAATCATGAGGTCAAAGGAACTGCCTGAAGAGCTCAGAGACAAAATTGTGGCAAGGCACAGATCTGGCCAAGGTTACAAAAAAATTTCTGCTGCACTTAAGGTTCCTAAGAGCACAGTGGCCTCCATAATCCTCAAATGGAAGACGTTTGGGACGACCAGAACCCTTCCTAGAGCTGGCCGTCCGGCCA
>NC_060157.1:10927599-10948667 GCF_021292245.1 Micropterus dolomieu
ATCTCTGGAGAGACCTGAAAATGGCTGTCCACCAACGTTTACCATCCAACCTGACAGAACTGGAGAGGATCTGCAAGGAGGAATGGCAGAGGATACCCAAATCCAGATGTGAAAAACTTGTTGCATCTTTCCCAAAACGACTCATGGCTGTATTAGATCAAAAGGGTGCTTCTACTAAATACTGAGCAAAGGGTCTGAATACTTATGACCATGTGATATTTCAGTTTTACTTTTTTAATAAATTTGCAAAAATTTCTACATTTCTGTTTTTTTCTGTCAAGATGGGGTGCTGAGTGTACATTACTGAGAAATAAAATGAACTTTTTTGATTTTTGGAAAATGGCTGCAATGAAACAAAGTGAAAAATTTAAAGGGGTCTGAATACTTTCTGTACCCACTGTATACCCTTTCTGTCTGAGAAGCCAAAGGGTTACTGGGATAGTTTCAACCACAGAACTTATGGCAGGAGCTGGTCTATATAATGTATAACAAATAGTGACTTGTATATCACTAAGGTACACTAAGATTTCTTGTTTTACTTTCGTTTTCTTTTTCCTTGAATTTTAAACTCGATTACTTTTTTCTTTTGAATTTAAAAAAGCATGGATAGTCAAAACTACTGTTAAACTCTGTTACAAAGTCTGTTTCTATTTGTCCTACACAGAATTTCAACAAAGAAAGTGATAGAACGGATGAGTGACACATTTTAAATTTTATTTGAAATGTTTGAGATAAAAAGAGAGGACAGAAACTTAAAACAAAGTAGATAATTGCCAAACTAACATTCAATCTAATAAACACATTTTACAGCTCATTTCTGTCTTTAACAACTGTAGGAACAAGAAACTTCACTCCAGTTGACTTGCAGGTGACAATTAGTTTCCAGTAACCGTACAGTAACCACACACCTATGACACAGGTGTTATTTTTAAATGAATGCAGAAGTATTAAACTCTAATAATAGCAATAGTGTGGCTTAGTTAAAAAGCTCAAAACATTGACATTGCTATCAGTCTTGCATAGTGTAGTGTACCATTAGTAATGATAGTAAGAAAGTAAGATTTGCTTTCTCACTGAGAGAGATGAGAAGATAGATATAGAGATATATATATATATATATATACACACACACACACACACACACACACACACACACACACACACACACACACGATACCATACTCTACATATAAAGCTAAAGCCAGGAGACACACGAGATTCTACAGCCTAAACACACAAGATAATGTTTTAATTAGCGACAAGCGATAAGTTTGTCTTGATAGATGATTACTGCCAGCCATTTATATTTTAACCATTTTCCATGACCATGGTATAAATAACAAAGATTTTATAGCCAAAATACAATATCCAACTCTAACTAGTCATGTGAAACCCAGAAAAAAACTGTAAAATGTTCGTACACATTGTTTGGTGGCTTTACAGGAAACATTGATGAGGCAAGTGGAGAAGTGTGAATGCCATAACCCTCACATGACACCCAACAAATCATCAGTAGTGGAAGAGTGGGGGATGGCCGATGTGTTCATTTCTGCAAAGGATAAAAGAATGGGTGATTACTCAACTGATAATGGCAATCACAAATTACATAAAATCCACAGAGATTAGTAATTTTTTTTGCCCTCCTAGTTCACTGACCAGGCTTGTACCGCAAACATGCTCAACTATTGTAGGTGGGGTGGTTTTTTAGACTCACAAATGTCAAAAAACGATTATGTAAATGTTAATTGATAAGATAATGTTGACGTGCACACAACAGACGTACTCCCCCTAAATTTGGAGTCACTGACTACACACACACAGTTTTTTATAAGGGAAAGTACATAAACATAAACACACACACACACACACACACACACACACACACACAGGGGGACATTTTAACAGGAAATAAAACAACTAAATAACTGAAATGGTAAAATTACAGCCGTTAGAGCTCGGAATTTGGGTTTCAATTACTTTTCAATTAGACGTCCAGCCCTAGAGGGGACACATCATGAAAAACTCCCCTTTTCAATGCTTGTGCAAATACATTTGGGTATCAAACTGTGAAATAAAACAACCCAGGCAGATTTTTGTGGGTTGCCTAGATCACAAAACATGTGCTTTAACAAGCCATTCAGATTTGGCTGTCCTTCCTATGTCACATGCAGGCTTATTAGAATATAAGATAAAATAAGATACAACTTTAATAAACCCCCGCCTTTCCCATCTGAGTATCCCCACTCAAGGTTTAAGTACCATCTTTGCAAAGCAGTGGCATATTTTTCTCACAAGCCAATCACAGCAGACTGGGCTTTTTCAGGATGGGGGCTTTAACGAGACAGGTGCTAAAATGGAGCGTTTCAAAAAGAGGGTAAATACAGGTACAGTATATTCAGATACACTGAGCTAGATCAGAGAATATTTAGTTAAAACAGATCATTGATGTTGTTTTTAAATGCTACATTGCTTGTCAGCATGTTCAAAACTTTCTGCACATTCAGAATCTCACATATGTTGTTGTTCCCATTGTTCTCTTATATGTCCAGAAGAAAATTGTAATATTATGGGACTAACCATCTTTATTTAATGAGAATTCATAATACTTTTTAAAGGTCTACCTGACCCACAGCTGTGCTCCCCTTCAGACTGTACTAAATGAGACAAGTGCATGGCACTTCATCGGAGGTAGAAACTGAAACCAACACTGCCAATCAGGCAGACATCTCAACGCAGATCCTCATGTTAACTTCTGTAGCTCTGATAAAGTAAACTCACAGTCCTAAACAGAGCTAGATTGTGATTCCGGTTTTAGATGTTTATAATGCAAAACACTACCAGTGAGTTTGCTGGCTGCGTCTCAGCACGCGCGGGTTACTTTACTATTAAGGCGTATGCTGAGTTGCATCAGCTGGGTGGAGAGGATTCTTGCCGCTAGTCGACATTATCAGAATATAGATTTGTTTTTCACTGCGTGAGAAGATTGATGTGTGGCGCTTAACGCTAGCCTACACAGCACGATTGAGAGGTCAACAAGCCGTTTGTGACTGAGAATCAATGGACCTGTACCGCGGGAACAGGTGAGCAGCCAGCCTCCTGTGTGAGTCCGGCGTAACTGTAGTAACAGCGTGAGAAGATGGCCTCCATTGTGGTCAGCGCTCGGTCGGTTCAGTTTGTCATTTGCTAAGTGATCGTAATAAATAAACACATAGGTCTACACCCCCGTCCATACTTTCACGGTTTTGTTGTTATATTATTATAATTAGACACACGACATTACAATTTAGCAACATCGAAATGAGACAGTTAATAGCGTTGTTCTGAGTTTTGTTGTGCCGTATAAGTACAGGATGTTTACTATTGGTTTACTGCTTTACAGACTTAACTTTGGGGTGGGCTAATTATTTTGTGAAGATATGAAGTTTTATGGGCTGGGCTAAGCCCCCAGTGTTTCAAGATCCTAAAAACACCCCTATTGCTGCAAAAGACTAGCACGGTGATTTATCTAAAATTTACCACAGTTAATGCCTCTCTGGCCATGGCACGTTCTTTGCGGCCACCTCCATGGTCAGAGGCCAGGTTGAACCAGCGGATGGCGTGCTGGTTAATCTCGTTGTCCGATGTGCTGCTAGCAGCTTGGTTCTTCTGTACAGCCTCTGTTAAGAGAGAAAGTCAATTGGTTGATGAGCTGTCATTAACAGACATTCTGAAAATTACCTCCAAGCCAAGCTAATAACCTACTTTTTTGAGAAATGCTTTAGAGGGTTGAAAAAAGTGCTCAATGCCCATGTTTACTATTGTTGGTGTGGCAGTAGACCTAATTTTCTATAGCATTTAATTTAGTAACTCAAAACAAATAGAATTTCACTCATGAATAACTAATTATAAAAAATCATACTGATTATGAACGGAACAATTATCAAATCACATCTGGATTGTATTGGATCAGTCTTAAATCTCAGTGCATCTTATCATTACAAATTTATCTGTGTGGATTCTGTATCAGGTCATGGATAGGCATTGGCGGGTACCAACATTTCCCCAGTATCTCCAGGCAGAGGACATTTAGGGGAATCGTTTTACTGACGGCTCTTTCAGAGGTGTGTCAAGCAGTCTACAGACTCTTTTTAATGTCAATTCAGAAATTTTCAAAGTAAAAGCTCTCAATTCAACTCCAAGTAAAACATTACAGCAAACAAGCTTCTCATGCTTTTATTTTGCTGGCAAACCTACAAAGAGGAAGTGATTATGTGAGTAACCGGTGCTGTCATGTCTATTTTTTTAATTTTTATTTTTTGGCTTTAAAGTTGCATCCCTTATATCTTAAAATATACTATTTAAATATTTTATTTTACATAAAAATTCGTTCTCATCTACTAGTCACCTCCACATATAATACGTATACTAAAATACTTACTGATCAACAGAGTTCTTGTCAGCATTTCTTTAAAATATTTCTTTTCCCTTTACTCCTTTCCAATTCATCTGTTTGGCCACTGTGTTTGAGAAAACCATTGAAAGTATATTCCAAGATTGAACAGTAAATACTATTAACAGAATGTTATCTGTGAAAGTTGCTAAAATAAGGATGAAAGAGCACTGTATGTAGATCAGTGGTGAAGTTACTAGTACAGCAGAGCTGACCGGAAGTCAGACAAAATGTAGAAAGTAGTCAAAACACACAAAACATTTTATAAATTTGACAGTTATGTGTAACGTTACCTGTATCTATATAATCATATGAAAAGGACAACAAAAAAATTAAGACCTTTGTAAATAAATGTAAGAGACTTATTTTGAGAATATTAAATTCAATGAGTTTTTAAATTATTTTAAGACCCAGTGGGTAATGTTACCCTGCATGACAAATGACCCCAGGAGCTCAGCTCTGCTAATGTTACAGGTTTGCACTGCATTGTGATTTTGGAACAAACCCCAGTGGTAGTAACGTTATGTACAAAGCCAGCAACAACAAGAGAAAATGTGAGGCAAATTAAAAAGAACGAGTAATGCTGATTGTACCACTGCCAGCCATCTCAGTGTACTGATATCATGAACCTCATTGTAATTTTTAACTGTAAAATTTGATTAATTACTGAGAACCATCAGCCTCTAGACAAACATTTCTTACAGCTCCTGACAGAAATCTGAGGGTAAACACTTGGTAAGCTTCACATAGCACACTATATCCCTCGGAAAACGCCCCAAATAAATATCCAGAATGAATCAGGAACTGCTCCTCAACCATATTACCGCGGTGTGATTTCATACAAAGTCAATGAAAAGACACGAAGAGAGGAGATTTCCCGCCCATAGACCTTATTTGTCATAATGAATTTACGTTTTGATTAATGTCAGATGAAAATTCCAACTTCTTTAGATGGCTTTGATTTTTTAAACACTTAACTTACCTATCATAACTTTATAACGTTATGCTCAACTATAGCGAAGATCAAATCAAAGCCGGAAAAAAATACTTACATTAACTTAACTTACCCTATTAATCCCGAGCTCTCAGCCAGGGGTGAAGAAAAGATTGAACCTAAAAAGGAGACAGGTGCTGTTGGAAATTAACGTTACAACATCGTTGTAAGTTAACTAACGTTAAACAGCATTAATGTTTTATGCTAGCTGCACACAAAGTTGTTTATTAATGCTAGCTAGCTTAGCTATCCGTTCATTCAGTTAATTTAGCTAGCCCAGCTAAAAAGCTAGCGTTAGCCAATGCCTCTTCAACAGTTTTAGCCATTTTAAGAAGTTAAAACCCGGTCAAAACATTCCGGTGTGATGATGTTAATGATGCTAACAAGCATTACACCACTATTAAAAACAATCACACTAAACTGTTTGACTGTAACATCGTTCAACTTACCGTTATAAACTCATTCCCCAAAGCTTCCAGTCCGAACTGATCCAAAGAAAGACAAACAGTTCGCGCGCTCGTTCCGACGAGTCCGGGCCAGAACTATTATGATTCCGCCGACTGATGGAGGCTCACGCCCGATCCTGAGTGCACACAGACTACATGCGGGCCGTAAAACGTGCGTGACTGTTACACGGATCTGCCGGTTTGGAGGCGGATTCGGCCCAGAGTCAGCTGCTATCTGGAGGTTCTGCAATAATCTGCCCAAGGACATCAGGATTGCAGAGGCAAGTGGAAACTAATTTCTTTATTATTATCATCATCATCATCATCATTATCACTTAGAGACCAGCAAATAAAGTATGATGTCTGAAGATATTTAAGCTTGCTAGAAAATTAACTATACATCTATTATTCAACTAACCGCAATTTCATCGACGACCAGACACATAAAATTACTCTTATTCAAGAATATGCGAATACGCATGCGCATTTCAGACTGCAAAGCCAGCAAAGGCAGCTGTTCAGAAAGATCTGACCACCGAAGAAACCTGCTGAACATTTTGTCGACTTTGTCAGCTTTTGCTTGCTTATTTATCTTGCCAGGAAGACGTGTTGACTAACTTCGCTTCTATAGCTGTAGCCAAGTTACCGAGTTTATCGTTGTGGCAGGAAGGGCAGGTTTTAACAGGGAAAGTCCTGGACAATAACAAACATTCATCATGAGCTGTCAGACTCGCCTGTTCCTGGTGGTACACTGACCTCTGAGCTGCAGACTCAGAAGCTTACATCTCATTTGTTAACTTTTACAAAACTTTCACTCACTGTTCCCCGTCGAGGTGGATATGTAGCACCTCCTCGCTGGCAAACTGACCGCCCGCTTGTGTCTGACTGACAGGGAGGTCACAGTCCATCCTGCCAGGCGACAAACACGAGCTGCACATGCGGGAATCGCCATGTTTTTCACTGCTGCTGCTTCTGCGTGTCATAAAGTAGCAGAGGTGCGCATCTGCTGCCCCCTGCAGGCCCGGAGAGAAACAACCCGCTAGACTATTGACACATGTTGACATAAGTCAGCACCATGGACAGCAGTAGCCAGCCTGTCAAAACCGGTCAAAACTCTAAAATCTCAAAATGTGCAACTGTGTCGACTCTCAGTAAGTATTCCTGTTAAACCCCACTGACCCACAGCCATAGAACTTTATTTAAAATTATAGTGGAGATGTGATCCAAAGATACTAAATATATCTGACTGAATTGTGTGTGTATAAAATGATCCACAAGATTTCTGGATTTGATAGAGTGTAAAAAAAAACATGTCTTGAGTTTCAATATTTCACTCTGTCGATTGTATATTCACAAAATTTTCACATCTAACTCTGTGAATTTAGGCTTTATTTCAACTAAATCATTTCAAATTGGTTCTCATGTTTCAATTTGCAGCGCCACCTGTTAAATTGCCTCTCAAGCTGTCTTCTGAATATGGTTAACAGTTGAAAACATTCATTAGAAATTAGAAAACTAATCAAAAGGTAATTAAATGTAATGGGTTACATTAATTTGATAAAGTAAGTGAAATAGTTACACTGCTTCTAAATTTTATATAGAGTAACTTGTAATTGTTAACCTGTTACATTTCCAAAGTAACCTTCCAACACTGGTTAGCACTAAATTAAATTCTACAAAAATCACAAATCAATAATGACAAAACAACTGTAATACAAGAGTATATAGAGATAATGTTGCGTCAAGGGCTTTTGAGGAGTAGATAAAAGATGCCTGTGACACGTATTTGACAAAATTGTGGATGTAACAATGTCAGTTCAACTGTTGGAGGATCATGGCAGTTGCTACTAGCAACATAATGTTCAACTCAAACCATCTTCTGGTGGCAGAAAAAACTGATTACTCCGTCTGTCCAGGGAACCTAATTATAAAAGTAATGTGATATAATTAGTAAATTATACAGACCTGTAAAATAAAGTTTTAATGTTTGATTTCCCAACATAAATGAAGTTTCAAGGCTCTCACCACACTGCCAGATGTTATGTTTTGATGAAGTTCAAGTTTCAAGTTCAAGTTTATTTATATAGCACATTTAAAAACAACACTAGTTGACCAAAGTGCTTTCCACAATGAAGAAATGCTGAATCCTTCATTTGTGTATTTATTTACAGTTTTTTTTACAACTGCTTACACACAATTTCAAAACTCTACAGAAAATTCCCAAAACTGCACACACAAAATGCAAAGTGTCTCATATCTCCTTCAAAATGATATGATATGATATGATATACCATGTACACACTGTTCTAAATCTAAAGCTCTTTTGTCTCTCCTAGGCTTATGTGTACATTTCCAGTGAAAGTCATCTGCTGCAGTTTAAAAGTACACTGTAAACACCAATGCAATGTTGAAACAGAGAATTTTTATTTGGCAAAACATTACTATTGTATACATTAGCATACAGGGAAACAAAACCATAAACATATATAAACCACAAGTATCATTTTTAGAATAAAGAATACATGATCAATAAGTGTGGCCCTGATCTCATCAGAGATGGCTCTCCTTCCTTCTCGTCTTTCTTTCTGACAAAATGTAGCAAAACATTTATTTTAGTGGAAATGGTGGTGCCTTGAACACACCGTTGTGTATGCACGTGCGCTGATTTTTACTCCCTTTTTAACACCACTGTTTTTACAAACTTGTCGCAGCTGATTGGTTAACACCTGTGACACGCCCACCAAACAAGAGAAAACGTACCTCAAAGCCCGTTTTGCAATGTTGCACACTGTTTCGAGGAAACATTTCGTTCAATCAGAAAACGTTGCAAAACGCTTTGAGATTGAACTCCCCCTTGATGAATAAGAGTAGCATTTTGATTGGTCGTGTTTGGAAAATGAAAGCAAGTTACCTCCTGTTAAATTGTTGTGTCTTAGGTAGTGGTTGTGTGTAGTGTTTTAAAAAAGTGTTCAGTAGTCAGACATATTGAGTCTAAAAATACTGGGATCTGCCTAAAGAATTTCTCACCACATGTAAGTTCATTGGAAACTGAAACCCCCCACTAATAAAAACAGAAAACAAACTGAGCACAGTGGCATATGGCTGCATAATTTCATTTTAAAAACTCAAACGAGTAGATGTTCGCCATTTGGCTGTTAACAAAAAGCAATTGGGATCCATACTAAGTGCCTGCTTCAAATGGGAGGATTGTGGGTTAGGACAGTTGTTGAATACTTAAACTTCAAACCCATATTTGGATTTGATAACAAAAAAGTAGCTTTTTGGTCTCTGCGATATCATTACAACTGTTTGTTACCCTACAGCCGTGGTGGAGGATGTATTTAGATCATTCACTACTCATCATTATACAACACAACACAACACAACACAATATCACACGGTCATGTGTCTAAAACTTTACATCATACATATATCAAATGTCATGCACATTTCTGCATTAGTTATAGCTGTTTATGCTGGATTTGAGAGAAGAACAGCCCCTGGGCACAGTGTCGAATGTAGTAAGACTTTTAATGTCACGGATAAAAATCTTTTTTCATACTGGTGCATTTAAGATTTCAAACTAATGCAACTTTCATGACAAGTAATAAATATTTTGTCATATTAACAAAGCTTGATTCAGCCTCGTTGCACAGCCACATCCATTCCCCATCCAGCTGGGGACTAAATGTCATTGTTTATTCATGATCCAATCTAAACACAGCACATATCATTATTTTCCTTTGTGGTAATTGATAATGACTTTGTTTTGGAGAGTAGCTGTTCAGAAAACCCTTACCCCCTCCCACTTCTAATAGGGTACTAGGGCTCATAATCAGAGTATGTGTGGTGAAGTCAGACCCTCTCCTTTCAAATATTTTTCACTCTATCAAATTCAAGTCTGATTTGAATTAATTCAGAATGTTGAATGCTGATTTTTTGTCTTAGTCCTGAAATATTTTTATTCTGGTTCAACCATGTAAAGCACTTTGTGACTTTTGTTTTTGAAAAGTGCTGTATTTTTTAAAAAGTGTGTATTTTTTAATTATTGTAAGGGAATAAGATAAAACGCTGTTTGCATGTTATTAAACTTTCATGACATATACACTACAAAAACAGACAGCACTACAGTATACTGTACAAAATTACTATTCTACATGATCTGCAAAAAAAATTTAACTGAAACAATTAGTTAAGTAATTGATTAGTTGAAAGTAAAAATGTATCTGCAATTCTGATCGGATTAATCATTTAAGTCTTCTGCTGACAGCTTCTTAAATGTGAAGATTTTTTTTTCTTCTATAATAGTAAACTGATTCACTTTAAGGTTTAGTCTGTTGGTTGGACAAAAAAAGCTGTTTAAATATGTTAATTTGTGCTCCAGGAAGCTGGGATGGCCATTTTTCACTTTTAATTTCATGGACCAAATTTAATAGATCTTTTTAGACATTTAATAAACCAAACAATTAATTAAGCAAATAATCAGATTAAATTAACTGTCAGTGGCAGCCCTATTAAAAATATAAGATGAGATCTATTTTAATAATGCAATGGTAATAATGAGAAACATAGAAGAAAACAGATTAAATAAAAATCAAATAGAAGAGGCAGACTTTGAAGGAGCACAGTGCAGTTTCATGTGTTGTTTTTCACTCGGGCTATTAAATGATGATCTGAAATACTTGATTCAATGGGGATATAATTAAAATAAATACTAAATTATGTTTTGGTCTGACAGTGTGTTGAATTCTTGGTATTTGAGTTTTATTTCATGTTTATACTGTGGGACCTTTTTAGTGTCAGTCTTTTTACTCTGGGTTACCAGGTTTGCCTGCGTCCACCAGTGACCGGTATAGTGGTCACTCAGACTGTGTTTCGTTAAAGGGCACATGAAGTTCAGTTTACTTATAAGTCTTCTGAAGCTCTGAAGGGAGCTTTTCCAAAAGAGAAATTAACCCTGATGATGTCATAATGATGTCATCAGGGTTGAACTCAGAGACTACAGAGCTTGAGGGACTGAAATGGGGTAGGGTAGCCTATAGGGTGTGAAAGACGCAGGTCTTTACCACGCTGCAGGGTGAAACCAGACCTTCCTGGTTAGTTCCAGAAGTTCGAAAAGCTCATTCAAAATCACTTTTACTAAACTAAACAAAAAATCCAGCCTTGGCACATAGCCTTACTGAACAGTGTGCCATGTGTTTCACTCCATATGTTTAGACATGGGCAGTAATAATAAAAGAAAGATCTATTATGAGTGTTTATTCGGCAAACAGCATTTCCCATCGTAGGCCAAACATCACATTGGTTTTATGGATATGCACAAAACCAAGTTACAATGACATAAGCACCCGCACTGTAAAATTTTCCTGTGAGTTGTAGTTTTTGTATGTTCACAAAGTAACCATTGTTTAACTTGTTAAAATCACAAAAGGTTCAATTTCCAATAGCAACTTCTGTATATTAGATATACAGAAAAACAGTTTTTGTTCTGATTTTTTTCAGAAAGGCCAATGAAATTAATACTGAATGAGAGATGCACTGAGTTATGGAAATGGGACAGAGGCTAGCCCCAACATGACATCATGACTTACAGTAGGTTCAAGTTGTATTCTGGGAAATGTAGGAAATCCAGCATTTTTTAAGCTTGCCTCAAAATTGGAAGACTACAAGTCAGGATATGTCTGCCTCTGCTGCTTCAGTTTTGACCTTTCTTTTATTAATCTGCCCAACTTTATGGAAGTGCAATACTAAATTGCTGTATCCTACCCCTTTAATGTCCTGCTCAATTTAACACTGTTTAGATAACAAACAACGTTGACATTAACATGTCATGGTGTTGGTTTTTGATTGTTTAATGCGCTATCCATCTTTTTCCTCTTTACTCCATAAAGATGCTTTACAAACAGGACGTTTTAAGTCCTACCTACCACATAGCCTACTTCTCTCTCTCTCTCTCTCTCTCTCTCTCTGGCTGCGGTCCTGTGTGGTGAAGATGTGAAACTAACTCACAGGTGAACAGCAGAGCGTCAGTCCGCTCTCCTCTCCTCTCCTTTCCTCTCCTCTCCTCTCCTCTCCCGTCTGCTGCCAGGCAGACACAAACGAGAGCGGAGGAAAGCTCACGACTCACCGCCGACCAGAAGAACTAACCGTCTGACTCCCAAACCCCGTTTTTCAGATTCCCGAGCAGAAAAAAATCTCCGGAGTTGACCTGAAAATCTGCGGATTGAAGAGGACATGCGTAAAGCCGAGCTACAAAGGAACTCTTAATAAATGAGCTGAAGTGTCAAAAGGATTTCTTTCTCTTTTCGGTTTACTCTTGTTGGCGTGCAGGAATGATGCGTGCTTCACTGGACTTATAACCGACCAGGCTGATGAAACACTTTGTTAACCCATTTTTTCCTTTGCTTTACTGCAACCCACTGAACCCGCAAAACATCACTGTGCTGTGGTGATGGACCTTCGTGTTGACATCTTGGTTATGCACGCTTTTGAGTCGCCCTGATTTTTGCACGCCTGCTTATGTGAAATGCATTACTTCTGCTCACAATTCCTGCTCGTCTGACTTTTTTTTAAAGAGCGGCAGATGCTCAAAATGTCTTTCCATCAGTCTGCATAAGGGATGGCGACCAAACTGCACCAAATCCGAGAGTGGCTATCTACACCTTTGCACCTGTTCGGGTGGATAATGACAGTTTGTGCCACAGGTGAATGAACATCGGCTCAGGTTTGCGAGTGTTTTTAAGCTGTTTTCTGACTCTGGTAATCAAGCTCGAGCTTTGTTGCACAGTGACAATGGATCTCAAAGTAGATACCGAAGAAATAGACGCAAATCAACCTCCACCCATAGAAGTTTTTGCGCACAGCTCGACGCTGCACGGGATCTCTCACATTTTCACGTACGAGCGGTTCTGCATCAAGCGCTGTCTGTGGGTCGTGTTTTTCTTGGGCTCTCTGACCTTCTTGCTGTACGTGTGCGTGGACCGGATCCACTTCTACCTCGAGTACCCGCACGTCACCAAACTGGATGAGGTGACGACCCCGATCATGACGTTCCCCGCGGTCACCTTTTGCAACCTGAACGCGTTCCGCTTCAGCCGGGTGACGCGCAATGACCTTTACCACGCAGGGGAGCTGCTAGCCCTGCTCAACCAGAGGTAATCAGTAATCACCAGGATAATAAGCATGTTTTCTTTTATTTGGCTTTTATTTATTCTTTGTCATCTGGATTTTATATATCAAATAACTCATTCATAGAAACTTTCCATCCTTTCCACCTGTCATAATACACAAATAAGTTGTAAATTGCAAATGTCAGTGGTGGAATATAACTAACTACTTAAGTACAAACTTGAGGTACATGTACTGTCCTTCAGTATTCCCACTATATGCCACTTTATACTATACTTCACTACAATTCAGCTGTCATTCATTCATTTGTCAGCTGCAGTTATTAGATACTATATGAAGATTTAAATAGGTAGGCCTACAAAACAATCTAAAATGTAAAAAATTACAAAGTAACAGTAAAATGCTTATACGTTAGTGCAACACTCAAAGGGGCCAATTTCTGCCTTTTTTTATAATTTAAGTACTACATTTTGCTAATAATCCTTTATTGTGCAAAATGCAGGATGTTTACTTGTACATTTTTGCATGTACATGTACTTTTACAGTCTTCCTTTATTTAAGTAAATGATATGAATAGCCTACTTCTTCCACCACTGGCAGTTGCATCTTACCCATCCAAAAGGCTCTAATAGTTTTTACCTTGTTGAGTCATTCAGTGCTTGGAGAGCAAGGCTTGTCAGGCTTGAATTAACTGAAGCATTATAATCAGAGAACACCAGCCGTCTTGTCGGTGCAGCTGAAAGCTCTGGATACTGTAGCTGGCAACAGCACATACTGTAAGCACATGAGGAATCGATGCAGAGAGTCTGCTTCCTTTGATTACAAGTGAAATGGCAGAGTGTTCTGGGTATTTTTGTCATTTATATGTTTAAATCCTTATGTCTCTGAAACTTCAACAGAGCTGCAAAGAAACTCCACTCCTGCATACTAAATCCACTTTTTTTCTGAGCTGTCAAAGATTTTGCTCCTCTGGGTAGGGAAAAAACGAACAGTTCTGAATGAGTAGCACATTTTCAGTGATTAAGATCATGCACAGGGCTGTCCAAGACTCACAGAAAGAAGAAAGATCTCACAGAGAGAAAGAGAGAGAGAGAGACTGTGACTAAGACTGGATTTGAAAGCTGTGTGATGAACATGTTGCTTTCCCTGTGGTGTTGTAATTTTGTTCCAAATGCCAACACAGGCAGCGATAATGAAACAAATCAGCCAGACCGTGTCATTCACCGTAACTTAGAAGAGGATGACCACTGTCTGTCATCTGAGTGATCAAAAGCATTTTTTGAAAAGTGTAAAAACTCACAGCTCAAAGGGTGTGAAACCTCTGACAGGCTGTCAGTGAAAGAGATCAAGGACAAGGATACAGTGCTAAAGGCCTCTGGTGACTTTACTTTTATGTGGGTATACAGCCAAATTCTACCCTAAATCTTTAATGAAGATCCCAAACTAAACACCAAAATATCCGCGACGCCTGCGTATGACTGATAATCAAAACTTTTAATTTGGATTTTATTTTTATTTTTTACATGAATCCATCTGCTAATCTCACATTTCCAGGCACCGGTTCACAGGGAAGCGTTCTCAAACTTGGAGACCAAAGTATAAAGGGGGCTGATTTTCCTGCTAAGTTTCCTTCTTCATGTACTCATCTCTACTCTTACTCTGTGCTCATTATCCTGCCTCCCTTGGCAAGGTAGAGAGGCGATGAATGGCACACTTAGCTGTTACACCCCTGGCCAGAAATGAAAGTGCTTGGGGCCTGAAATCCATTTGAGGCAGTTCTCCGCCCACTTCCCGTGTTTGGAGTCACTGGCGTGGGAAATGTCTTGTGGCGGGATATTTAAGCAGCACACATGCTGAAGTGTCGGCCTTCGCCGATCTTGTCAGATTGGTCTTATGGGATTTTATCTCATAAGTGCCTTCTTGGCAGGTTTGTCCACTACACAAACAGTGGAGAGCGAGAGCCTCTCCTCAATTAAGTTCTCTTTCAATCAAACAAAAACACTCTGCCATAATGGGGCTCACGCTAATCTTAATGTCACAAAAAATTTACTAATTTTTAAACCTGAATGAGGCTAGTTTTTGATTTAATGTTTGGAAGATTTCAATTAGTATGTAAATTGTCCCTTTGCCCTACACAAGGATTACTGCACCTAGTTCCAAGGTTTAAATTAAATGTAATAGGGTTATGTGTATGTATGTTGCTGTAATTACACACCGTACATTACTGTCTCCAGTGAATCTCATTCTCATTCGTGCAATAAAAACACATGCGGTGTATCAATAAGATCAATAAAAGACCATATTCACATATAAGAGTGGCTACATTCATTTGAGACATTTCTAAAAAGGCATTTTATTTGAGGCAGTGTTCTGAGAAAAAAAACTCCAAGCAATCTGCTCTTTGGTGAGTCCATTAAAATGGTGACATTTTTAATAATAGCACAGTGGGGGATCACAGCGAGGGTAGAGAGTTGGTGCATTTACAGCTATTCTGCTCTCTTTTAATACAAGGCAGCGTGGTCAGGTTTTTGTGTGCTCCATTAAATGAAAGAAAATTTCCCAGTGTCCCGACAATGCTGTGTGTGATGTAAGTTATTGGCTACTAGACTATGACTGGTGGTACAGACTAAATGAAATATCACAGAAATGTAAATGAATACCAAGCTATCAATAATGTGGTGATATCTTGGGCTTAGCTACAGAGATGTTAACATGCAAGAAAATCATTAATAAATTACGATTAGTGAGACATTTAGTATTCATTTCATTGAACAAGCTAATAAACATTGTATCACTTCACCATAATCTGCTATATGCTCACAATGACAATGTAAATGTTTACCATGTTTACCATCTTAGTTTAGCATGTTAGCATGCTAACATTTGCTAATTAGCTTAAAGCGGCTATAATCTAAATTCTTTTCAATGTATCACAATCTGATAATGTGAAAGGGGTCACTCATTTATGAACCTACAGATACTTATCAACCGAATCTGCACTCGGAATTTACAGCTTTAAAGAGAGGCTCTGCTCATTGTTGAGCCGCAACTTCACTGTATGGTTCCCTCTCACCACTCTCAGAGTGTCGTTATCAGCTGCAGCAGGCAGCTGTTAACAGTGAAAACGTCCTAAAAATCACCCTGCACTACCTGACCAGCACTTAATGGCAGATAGACCCAGTTACCTACTAGAGTCCCTTTTCCACTGCATGGTATCAGCTTGACTCACCTCAACTGTCTCTACTCGCGTTTTTGTGGTTTTCCATTGCTACTGGGTACTTTTTTGTATCACCTCCGTCAAGGTTCCAAGCGAGCTGAGGCGATACTAAAATGTGACGTGAAAACACAGCAGACTACTGATTGGTCAGAGAGAATCGTCACTATTCACCGCTTCATCATTGCACGTGCCAGACAGAGGCCAGCAACAGAAAGTTTTATGTTTTACAGTTTTCATAAGTGATTTCATCACTAAATCCACTTCTGAGAAGTTTTGAGGTGAGAAATAAACTGTGTAGATTTTTTACGGAAAGTGATGACGGAAAAATGTGCTTGAAAGTTTTCGGAGTTGAGGAGCTCCACAAGTGGCGGTGGGGGAAGTCTTTGGCAACCCGTGGGAGGAGCTCGAGGCCGGCCAGCCGCCCGCTCACAGAGCCCTCTAGTCCTACTGTCACACAGACCGCTGCAGCAACAACGGCAGAGGAAAACACAGCTGGAAGGTTTTCATACCGCTTATCTGTCTTTACATTCTGAGTGATGTTCAAACGTTTTAACTTAAATCAAGAGACAGCTGTTTGTGGGTCACTGGTGTGTGTGTCGCATTGAACATTACATCGCGGCAGTTGTGTGTGGTGTTGCTATGACGACTAGCTTCACTGAGGGTTACTATCTCTCTACTATCTGCAATGGAAAATGGAGGACGACCAAACCGAGTCGAGTAGAGTGGAGTCGAGCTGAGCTGGTATCATAGACTGTATATAAAAAGGCTGGTACTGGTAATGGAAAAACGGCATAGCTGGTGAAATTAGTGGAGGATTTCTCCCTCAGGAATTGGTGGAGACCAAAGACAGAGCTAAAAGAGAGTGTATATTGGACTTGAAACACAACTCCCACTGAATGAAAATGTTGCTCTGTAATTGCCCTTTCAGACATAAAGTGATGTGTGTTGTGCTAGCCGCTGGGTATATACTGTATATTGCCTACCTACAACAAGCTTCCTGACTTAAAACACGCCTGACATGACTACTTAAATGGAAATATGTTTGATGTCTCTGTATGAATACAAACTTTTGTCATGACACACGATATTAACTGTTAACTGTTCCTGTTCATGCTTGGCTGGATGGCCTAACCCCACACGCATGCGCAAAACAGATCCGGCAGGCGGCACGGATCGGCCAACCACAGTGTCTGCACCAAATCTCAATGTTAACCTCATAGTGGCGCTGGTGGAAAAGTCAACTTATTAGAAGACATTGTCTAGGTTTTTTTCATCGTCATAAGATTTTTGTCAGGATAATGGTGCTTTCAGACCAAACGCAACTTTCCTCGTGTGAGTACAATCGCTGCAAGTGTTCATACACAACGCAAGTAGGCGATTAGAACCCGCGGAAATTTGCTCGAGTTGGAAATTTTCAACTCACGTGAAGGCCTTTGCGTTGCCTTCGCATCGCTGGCACCACCCCCTTCACGTCGCTTCGCGCCGCCCAACATAAAATCGCGGCTCTACGCATCTTTGCATTGACTTTGTATGTAAACTCACCGCACCAAACGCTCGCTTCGCTTTTGGTCTGAAAGCACAGTAAGCAAAAACTTCAACATGCAAAAAACCTGCAATCCATCAAGTAGTTGTCGAGATATTTCAGCCTGGACCAAAGAGGTGGACTGACATCCCTAAACACGGTAAAAATCTGATAAAAAACAATAAATTAACATAAAGAAGGACATCTAATGCTGTTCTCATGTACTCTTATGGAGTTTGATCAACGTAAAGCACACCTTATTTCATGTAAATCTCTCTTTCTTGTGTATTGGAAAAAAGTGACGGGCAGAATTAACTGACTTAGGCAAAAATAATGAGCAGAGATACTGATAAGGAGTGAATTCATTCAAAGTCAAAAGTAACATGATTCCTCAAAAAAACTCTTTCAGAATTCCCTTTCTTCTTGCCATACATTTAATATTTTAGTCAGACTTTCTTTTAAGGGGGACTATCAGTCACTTTCAGAATTCTCATGGCCAAAACTATCCAATAAACAAAAACACATTTTTTCCAAGCTTAAATCCAGATAACTGAGACTCGAGTTGAAGTGTTGCCTGGAGCTGCTGCATAGACAGCGAATGGAAGACTGGCTTTATGTGTACGTACAGCTCTTGTCTGAACTTTATTATGTACTGTACAATAAACCGTTACACTCTGGTAGTGCTATCAGTTCAGAGCCAGAAAATGCCAACGAAAAACCATCTTGTACGTTTTCAGTCTCTTTTGATGGATTCATGATTGTATACTTTGTAGACTCATAAACCTTTCCTGAAGTGTGCAAAAAATGTTGAAATTCACTTTTTATGGAGTCTACTTTATCATCAGGCAGTGATTATTCTGTGACGGTGTTTAACAGAAATTCATCAATCCATACCAAACTAACTAAACTTTGAAATGTGTGAAATATTTCCTTGACCTCTTTCTTTTCTGTCTGTTTTTCCAGGTATGAGATCAGGGACATACATCTTGTGGAGGAAAGCGTTTTGGAGAGCCTAAAGGTAAAGGCAGATTTCCATAATTTCAAGCCGCGACCCTTCAACATGCGGGAATTCTACGACCGCACCGGTCACGACATCAACGACATGCTGCTCTCCTGCCACTTTCACGGCACCGAGTGCAGAGCGGAGGACTTCAAAGTAGTAAGTTGTCTCCCAAGACGATTTGATCTGATCATGAATAAAGGAAAGTGATATTATTTGTTTATGTTATTGTCAAGAAATCCCTTTTAAACATACTGAAACCAACACTGAATCGATCCTGTTGTCTGTGAAACCAAAGGCTGCTATAGTGTTTCCTCTTATTGCTTGATACGCTAAGTTACACTCTTTTTATTTACTTTTTTTTCCATCCCGTTATAACAGTTACAAACATTTGTAAGTTTGTATTCCACTTAGAAAAAGGAAGCTAGTTAGCCTATCTTACTAACGTTAGCACTGATTTCCACTAGGCGCTACTTTTTGTTCATGTTATTTCAACACCTTCTGAGCCATTAACAACTCCTGTACACTCACAGTGTTGTGTTCATCCCGCATTACACTAGCTAGCATTAGCTGTCTCACTTTCATGAATTCAGTTGAGGTGTATTGAATTGACTCATGGAGTATAACTCTGGGACGATGCCGGTTAAATGCCTGTGTGACCACTGGAATTGAATCCGCCTGAAATGAACACACTATTTAATCCACTTTTAGTAATGTTTGCTAAAAATGATTGTGCCTGTGAAATTATTACCTATATTTTTTTTTGTCCTATATCTAAAGACTTTTGTCTTCAGTAGGAACAAATTAGTTCCATAGAAGTATTGTGAGACAGATTAACATATTGTTAGTTTTGGTCTTTTCATGGGATTTTAGTTTTATTACAATAATAAAAATATAGAATATAACTAGAATTTATCCTTTAAAGTGAATGTGTTTTTTGAAACATACAGTGCATTTTATTTGGTGTCAGTATAGTAGAGTGCAGACAACACAAACTATAAATCATAGGATTATCTATTTATACTGAGTTAAAGAATAATGAACTCCCCACAGCAAAGAAAGAGCGAACCTCTGAGTGAACTGAAGGAAAAAACAAGTAGTTTTCTGACCTGAGGACACCTGCTATATGGTTTTTGTGTTCGTGCTGCTGGTTTAAATCAAAACCTTCTCTGGTGTGAATTTGTAACAGTTACATATATGTCTTTTATTCCCACAAGTACACACAGACATTGACAATACAAAGTCAGATTTACACTTCTCTTCTTTGTCTTTCTTTTATGATGATAACGTTGGGGTGTGTTGATACCAGTCTGTGTATAAAATATGTTTTCAAATCTGTGCCGACAAGTCCTTGTTAAAATTTATGATCAGACATTGTTTTGAGCTTTTTATTTATTTACTTGAACCCCCACAGCTCCGTGTAAATGTTGATATCTACCTTTTCATCTTTTTATTGTTCTCATTTTTTACTTCAAAACAAGCCTGTACAGAAATATCCTTTGAAATTAAACCCTTGTGGAGAAGAGATGTGGAATAATGCAGTGGAGCTGGACAGAGAAATGTGTTTAAATAGTCCACTGACATGTGCGACTGACTGATGCTCAAGTAAGTTTTCCTGCAGCAAACAGCAGAGCTCCCTGGCTATAATGTCTCTGCCATAAAACCCTGCTGTTGCTGCTGGCGCACCCAGACGCTGTTGCCAACGGGTCGCTGGCATCGGACGTGGTTTTTAATTTGGAGCTTAACATTGATCATTCCAAACACAGCAGCCTCACGGAATAGATTGGATTAAGTTTTATGGTACTTTTTCTCCCCCAAGAAGATTCCCATTTATCTTCAGTGAACATCTGTGAAGGAAGTTGCAGATCCTCTTCAACATATTATCCATTAAGTGATCAATAACATGCATCTGTGCCGTGTGTGGTAGAATCAAAGAGTTCTTACCTCGATTTAACCAGGAGAGTTGAGTTATTTGTGTGGTGGGGGAACATTGATACACACATGACACCAAAGAGGAGCTCTGCACGACGCCACTTACTGCAGCATCTGCACTGAAGTACCTTCGAAGTGATATTCTGCTTATGGCCAATTTTCCTATTTTTCCTACTAACCCAGTAAAGGGAAACTACTGGAAGCCTCTTTCATGTCTCTGCATGCAGTTTGAAGTGAGATTAGTTCAGAATATGACAGTTATTAGATGTTTCATGTAGCGTATAGCAGCTCTGATGTATTTTGATTTATTTACAATGGTTCCTTTATTATATATATTGCCTTTATTTCCTGATAGGACTGCTAAGAGACAGTAAATGTGGGGGGGGGGGGGGGGGGGGGG